>NW_023501664.1:0-17338 GCF_013396195.1 Fusarium tjaetaba | reverse complement strand
TGATGAGGGCCATGGTGAGGACCGTGCGGGCCATGATGAGGCGGGTGGTGTCCAAATATGCTATCGTAGAATCTGTGAGCCGAGTGTCGCACTTCCTCACCAACAGTGTGCAGAACACACTGCACGCCATCACACTGCTTGATCTTCTTCATTGTAGAGGGTGGTGGGGGAGGATACTGCTTGCCCAGCTTCTTAGCAACAGATGCCTCCCTCTCCTTCACTAGTTCCTCAAGCTGAAGAATCTGCTTGTGCAAAGCATTCAGTTCCATAAGCTCAACCTGAAGTTCCTCCTCGGGGTCCTGGAACTCGCGGTCGGGGTACTCCCAGATGGGGGGTGATGTTGAGGTGGATTTGTCGCCAGAGGAGGGCTCCTTGTCCTTGCTGAAAGGCATCGACAGACTCCAGACATAGGCGGCGTTTCCAACATCGGAGATTCGGACTGGTGCGGTCTGCTTGAAAGTCATCCAGAAGGAAGATTCCTCTGTAAGAGCCATGTCGTCGAGAGCCTTGACATTGAAGCGCATAGACTGGCCGAAGGGGAATTCTTTGGGACCAATACATTCGAAATCCCAGTCTGCTGAAATAGTGGTCTCATTGTTGACGAGGAAAGATCCGACACCGCGACCCTTGGCGTCTTGCTTGAGGGGTTCGCCATTGAGGGTGATGCTGGCGGGACCACAGACTTCTTCTGATTCCTCCACATCGAATCGTAGTGTCTATTACATGTTAGCTCATGGCATTGTAATCATGTCACAAAGACGGACCAGAGAATAGGATTCGGATTGGCTCAAGGGGAGCTTGACTGTGACAAAGGCTGAGGGTGTGACATCGAGAGCTGAGGGGAGAAATCCCATGGGAGGAGGTGGCGGCGGCGGAGGAGGAGGAGGATGATGAGGTCCATGGGCCAACACCAACGTCGGTGCTAGCACCATGGCAGCCTGAGCAAGGCCGCGCATAGTGAGGTATGAAAGTTGAGAATATCTCTTGTTAGGTATCGTAGGACACTGAGCAGTATCAACTGCAAAAACCCCTCTTACACGGCAGAGCAGGGGATATAACGCAGGCAGCCACGCTACAAAGAAGCTTAAGGCAGAATGATACGAAAATGAGACAAGGAGGGAAAGGGTCGATAATTCAAAGAAGGGAAAAAAGAATTAAGAGCAAATACGAAACGAGCTGAGTCGAGGTGATGACATGCCCGTGGAAATGAGAGCGAAAAAGCCCACGCGACTAGACGGGATGTGGGAGCCTGGCCACGCGGATGCCTCCCAAAGCAGGCCCTGTAATGGCCCTGTAGCGCCCCAAGGCTTAGGCACTGAAACAGCTATGGAGCCCTGTTGAGTCTAGCCTGGCTGACGACCTTATCTTGAAAGGGTCGGGCGACGCAATCAATCAACCCACACTTTAAGCGAGTGGCCAATCACTAACCATGAGCTGACGAGTCCATCCTTCAGCCCCCAGCCGAGTCTTTTGGTGTCGTGAGTGGGGCATAACGGCATCGGCAATTCCCTTGCCTTGATTGTCTTGGCAATATTTGAATATGGCAATGCCCTCAATATTTTCGAGACACCCAATAAATCATTACCATGATGTTTCCTTCCTCTTGCTTGTTCTTACGGACAACTTGGATAGGTCATTCATCAGACACATATCCCAAGAAATTCAAACAAAAACAACATCACAGAACAGCCAAGAAGCATTATAATACTCTTTTTAGTATGCATATATCGCGATGAGCTCTATTTATCTTCTAGCATGCATTCAAAACTCACAGCCTGAATATCAAACAATATGGTCTTTGGTATGTACATGCCTTGCTAGATATCTGCTGACGTGCTAAACCAATGCTACCCCTGAATATGCTTCACGTCTCATTCAGTCGTCAACCAGAACACTTTTATACAAACAGACCACTGCCTCATTCATATCAGGAAGTCACTCAAAACCTGCACTCGAGTCCTTGCTACCTCAGAGTCTTCGCCCATAACCTGCATGATCTGGATCATGCGTGCTGTTGACATGTTAGCAGGGAGGCCAGGAACAACAAAGGCATCAAGACTCACTGATATCAGCTTTTGCCCTGACAAGGAGAGGATCTCTTGCCATCATATCTGCACCACCTGGTTCTCGAGCAGCCTCCTTCAGGACATTTCCGATACACAACGCCTCCAAGAAAGCTCGGTGATTGAACACCCACCAAACACGTGCTTCTATCTCAAGAAGGGTGAAAAGAAGGAAGAAGGCTGTAATGGCGTCGTGTGCTGCCTCCAATGTACCACGAACGTTGACAGGAACATCGGGGCTCTCGGAAGCATGAACAAGCATCAAGTTATGGAAGTAATTGCTCGTCAAGAACAGGGTCTGACGAACCACCCTCTTATTAGTTTTTGCGAGCGCCGTGATACTATCAGGATCCCAAGACCGGAAGACATCAGGGAATGAACGGTAAACAGCTCGGAAGTCAGCAATCAACTTAGACTTATGCCTTGCCGTAGTGCAGATTGGTAGGTCTAATGATCTTGGCGAGCAAATTGTCTCCTGAACCAAGTTGGCCAAAGTCCAAGAGCCTCGGATATATGCCGTATCTGTTGGGTCGCTATTTGCAATCGAGGAGCCATCGTCGAGTAGGTCTTCAACAGAAACATCTGTATGTGTGGCAGACGGTGGCAGAGAGAGTAAGACGGTCAAGAAAGTATCTTGGAGAAGTACCGCTTGCCAGACCTTACGCCGCTGCTGCTTTTCGAACAAGGTGGCATTTGGAGTCACTGAAAGAAATCAGTATAAGAAGAGAGCAAATAAAGAAATCAGTCACCCACCAATATTTGGATCCCTATGGAGACCCATAGCATAAGCTTGCCGAATGAGAATACCTGCAAACGCCCATCCATCTGAGGCATGGTTGTCGTTGATAAGAAAGTAAACTAGCAATACCATAGCCTGGATTGACCTTAACGATGCACTGCTGAGATATGAAGCGATACGGAGAGCTTGGTTGCTAGCCGAAGCATAGAACTCTGCTGTCTGCCTTCGCTCCTGCGGGGAGGTAGTCGATGTCACAAACTGAGTTCCCAGGGCCAGCATGACAAAGATTAATGCAATGAAGGACGGATCTGTATCGGTCTTTTCTTGCTGATTCATCTGCCAGAAGTGTTCGTAGTCCGCATAGAAAGTCTGGCGATGTATCATGGGATACACAGGGTCAACACATTCGAAGTATCGGCTTAGTAGTATATCGGCTTGAATCTTGTCTGGAAGCACTGAGATAACCTCAGGCAAGCCCCCTTCACAGGTCCAGTAGTTGGCAAATGGGTGCTCAGACCCGATACCAAAAACATTGCTTGCAGAAGGCAAGGAATAAGGGACGTTGGATAGAAGGCCGATGGAGAGTGCAACAGCGCCACGCGAGGTTGCCCTGGGATCATTCGACATACCCCTATCTGCGATATTTGGAATGGGAGATTTTCCACTAGAACCAGACTTCTTCTTTGGGGGTTTCGTCATACGGCGGCCATTGGCGGCTGACCTGGTGGTCTCTCTACTTGATTGTTAAACCAGAACATCTAATTACTCAGTCGGGAGGCTTCATACTCGAGAAGGTTTGCAACATGGGCATATCGGCATTCAGTTTGTCGTTTTATGCCTGGCTAAAAGTTAGTATACAACCAGCCAAACATCTAGGTGCACTTACAGGCAAGACAATGAGGTCGGCCTCTGTCACACTTTATATATGTTAGTAATCTATCCAGCGAATTAAATTGGCTCTCGCGCAACAGGAGGAAAGGAGCGGGAGTGATTGGGCATGTTCAGGCGATCTGGGATGATCAAATTCCATACTGAGCCATAATGTCGGGGTAAAGTGGGCTCATCTCATATGGGGGAACATGAGTAGAAATGAGTGACATGACATGCAGGCAGCACGGCACAACATGAGAAAATGCATTGGATATAAATGTCGCACCTTGGTCTTGCGCTCTACACATTCATGGCATGAAAGAGTTGGTTTGTTGCGCTTTTGCTTCTTCCTTGGAGGCTCCTCTCCATCCACAGGTGTCGGCGCGTCTTGGTCATCCGCGTCAGGGAGATAATCGCCGGTAGGATGCCTTGATGTCGTCGAAGCTGATGCTGAGGGTAGACGGTGGGAGATAGATGCAGGGGATGTTGAGGCCGATCCTGGTGTCAAAGCCGAGGATGGTGGATGAGTTCCGGGAAGAGGGAGAGTTGGATGCGAGGCAACGGGACCGGGACTATACGTAGACGTAGAATGTTGAGGCGGCAGATGCGAGGGCGAAGGATTTGAGAGAGATGGTGGTGGTTGGTGATGAGTGTGACGCGGAAGCGCCCGCTGTGATAGATCCATTGACGATGATACAAAGTTCACCAAAATATTCGGTCCAGTGAATGAGCGCCTTTTTTGAGGATATTACAGGCGCGTCAATTAGACGTTGCAGAGTGGGAGCTGGATCTGAAAGAAAATGGGGCTGAGATCTGGGATTTACCTGGACCGAAAAGAAGTTCGATTGGATCCAGAGCTGGAGCTGGAGCTGGGACTGGAGCTTTAGCTATTGCTGGAGCTGGAGCTCTGATAGCTCTGGGCTGGGGATAACTTTAGGTTCAGGTGGAAGACCCCGGGAATAATGACTGGAATCCCAATCTGAGCTGATACGGGTTGCTGATTTAAACTGACGCGGAAATGATTTTATGTCGCCGGAACTCGGCTGATGGCAGTGGGCGGCGCTGGAAATAACGGCCGGATATGGGCAGCCGCGGCAGGGCAGCGGCAGCGGTAGCGGCAGTAGCTGGGGTAGAGCGACCAGACGGCAGAGAGTTCGTTAGCCCTGGGCAATGTAAAAGCATTAAGAACAGCCGCAACGGTAGGTAGATAACGCGTGATAAAGACGATTGGCGGGAGCAGTCAGTGACGGATATAGTGAGAGCAGGCACTGTATTCGCGTCGGTAGGGCCAGAGCGTAAAAGAGCCTCTTAAAGTGAAGTATGTATCAATCCAAGGGAATAACAAGGTCGAAATGGAACCGAAAAAAAAAGAGAGAGAGACCCCGGAAAAGAAAAGGGAATTGCGAAATGGGACAGTAGAGGGAAAAAGAGTCAAAAATAAGAGGAGTGATGCCCTGGGCGTGGGAAGAAAAAAGGCGGGGGCGGAGCAAGTAACAAAGTGGGAATGGCAACAGCACTCTAGAAAGTGCGTTTTTACTAGTACTGTAGGTACCTTTCCACCGGGAGACCCCTAACTTACCATGCCTCTAATGGCAGTTGTATGCGTTAGGTACGGATTTTGCGCCCGCTGGCGCGTGGTTTTTTGTCTTCCGTACCTGCCCAAGATCAAGGGTAATAACAAATTTCATCCATCCATCTCAGAAATCGCGGCTGTTTTTCTTCATCTTATGTACATGTATCTTTTTCGCGTACACCCGTCTGTCTGATCGATGTTAGACCCTTCTAGGGGTATCCATGCACTCTACGACTCAGGCCAGACTTACTCAGACGACGCCCTACACATTGTCAAAGTGAAGACTATCACGAACTATCAGACTACCTTAACTGCGGATAGCTACGGATAGCTACCGAACATTGACTTGGCTTCATTTCATTTCATTTCGTTATGCTTATTGGCTTTTTGCACATAAGTTATAAGACTCAGTAAGACTCTGGCGTTCTTCCGACCACACTCGATCGCCAAGAGCAACCACCATTGGACGCCAGATCTACAACTTTCGATACAAATCGAAATCACTTCTGACAGGTGCAAATGATTGCAGCAATTTGTTGACGCCCAATTAGTGCGAATTGGAAACTACCGAACTCCCCTAATGCAACTAGCCCGCAGCCATGTTCCGTCGAAGCCTATACCTAGACTCCGTTTATTACTCGATGCAAAGGGGTAAATAACATCAGACTATGAGTCCAGGTTTCCTTCATCCTCTGACATGTCTGTCTGATCTACTTGGTCTCTCCCACCTCGCTTCGAAACAAGAATTGGCCATCCCACTCTCCAAGCGAGGCCTTTCACTTTCAGCCTCCTTTTTCCACTCTAGGCTCGGTCAGGTACCCCTTCAAGTGGTACTCCGTGACTATCAAGAGCTAAACGGTGCACGGATCGGCCGAGGACTCCGTCTATGGTTGAGGGCCTCGTCAACAAGTGCCGACTCGGTCAGCTAGTACGGATGTCGTCGCTCGATTCGCAGACTTGACACAAAAAGTGTGCAGATCTCTATACGCAACCCACTAACATACTCCCATATTTTATTTCAACCTTTGTTTGGGGACATCGCCAAATGTCACCATTGGATTTTGAGCGACCCTTGGGGAATTAACATGCAATATGGCTGGCCTAGGCCCAGGGTCTTTTTTAGCTAAAAGCTCATGACCAAGTTATGATCATCTCCACTTCGCTGAGCGCCGCTCTAGCTTTGACTTACTGAGTTCATTCAAAATATCTCACTGTGAGACATACATACAGGCTCGGTCGAAATGCCATGCCAGAGCAGAAATACGGTAATTTGAAAATGGGCGAGTGTCTGCGCAATTAGTGCAACCAAAACTGAAGGAGTCAACCATGCTTCGAGGCCGTTGCTATCTCAGAAGAATCTGTTTGA
Source organism: Fusarium tjaetaba (assembly GCF_013396195.1). NCBI lineage: Eukaryota > Fungi > Ascomycota > Sordariomycetes > Hypocreales > Nectriaceae > Fusarium > Fusarium tjaetaba. The sequence goes on along the minus strand of NW_023501664.1, from coordinate 10,727 downwards.
AACTTGTCACATCAGCTCATATATCACCCCAGCGGATTGACCGGTACTTGAAAAGCGACGCTGATTAAATTGCAACGCAGAAACTTGGAGTGAGAGGACAGGCCGAGAAACCATGTTAAGGTTGGGTAGTCCTGAATGGGCCGCATCTGAAAACGATCGTCGCAGAAGCAAGACCAACCCGATCCCAACAGTCCGGCACCCTGGTAAAGTCGGGCGCCAGCGGCTTTGGTTCAAAGCCAAGTCTTCTGGTCGACCGCCTTGAGGAAATACGTCGCTCCGACAAGTCCAAGTCGATCTCCGTGCCTGAGACGAGCATCTCCAGCTTTCTCCGCTGTAATCGGCCTATCAGAGCTGCCGGAAAAATCCCAGTCGTTGATAGTCAAACTCAATATCAACTGCGCCCCTGTTAACGGAAACGGAACGGAACACATGAACACTTCCTTGATCTTCCCTTTCTTGTATGCCGCGTTCCATCAAATCCCTACTCTCAACTCTAAATCTCCCTCGGACTCTTCTCGCCGGCTCATGACGTCTTGTCTGATCACCAGAAATGTTGCGGCAGTTGGCAGTTGCGCTACTGTGCATCAACTTACGTACCAGGTAAGCTTCGAGAAAGAATCAGAGAAGCGATGTCGATTCTTTTCCTTTCCTCTCAACCGGACTCCCCCGATGCACCTACCCTTCTTCTCCCAACACACCAAACACGAGACAATAGTGGCCAAGTTACGCGTGGGAAAATGTCAAGAAGCGCCATTTTTTGTTGGTCGATCACCCCCCCCCCCCAACTCATTCAAGATTATCTCCCTACATTACGATAGCAACGACGGCAATTCGTAGTTTCGTAACAGCCCCCTGTTCGCGTCAACAACTTCCGCTGGTATTGCCGCTCCCTCCCACCAGCCTCTAGGGCCCCGGACCCCGGACGGTCTAGAACATTCAGAGAGAACTTCGTTGACCAATCCGACGCGGACCTCATGACGTACGCAATGTCCTTTTTTGTATTGGACAGAATACCCTGCGGCAAGTGACAACGTTCTTTGCCAACATTGGCTCTTGATTTTGAGCTGCCACCTCGTCATATTCTTTGCGTAGCTTGCATAATAAGATGGTGATATCTCTTTTTGTAGTCATTAGACCTGTTGAACCGTGGCCGGATGCATCCCCTGGAATGTCAACAGTTTTTGAACAATTGTGATGAGTGTCTGTGCTACCGAGTTCGCAGGCTAATTAGTCATAAACTGCAGGATCAGACAAGGCCAAGCGAGCCTAGCAGAGTCATGAGTGGTCTTCAATTATATTTTCCATGACTAGTGGTCAACCTCATGATGCAAGTCACCAGTGTGTTACGTTGCAGCGAGCAAGACCAAGCTTCATACTATAAAACCTAAATGGTGATACTACGGGTTTATAAAATGATCGTAAAAGTACGATCCGAGGGCGGAAATATTCTGGATATGTGGGTGGATCATTGTTGGCTCAGCCCTGGCTGTACCTAGACTATTGTGCTCTGTAAATGTCATGAATCCTGTGATGGTTCATTCGGATCGCTACCCTGTACCCGATTTTTGACATGGGAATCGCCTTGAGGTAGCTGTCATACCGTTAGCAATCAAGCAGTTGACTCTTTGGCGTATGCTCCGTTCAACCGTTGTCGTAATGACTCATAGATCGATATTGTGATGATTGACCTATGATGCTGTATGTTGAAGTGGGGTTTGACGACCTCATCACTACTTACCAGCTTCGCACACAACAACCTCACGACGATCAAGTGCGGCAACAAGGTTCCCGTAACACCTCACAACCCTCATTGCCAATGAGGCCTGTAGCTCGACCTATCCAGCGAACAACCCAGATTCTAAGCCACCTTCAACACACAATGTCGGCACATCACCCGATGCCAGCAGCGCCATGGCGCTCAGCTTTTCTATCCCACGTTGATAAGATGGAATCTCCAACTTTCATGCTCAGCACCCTCCATCACCATGGCTCCTCAGTCACTCCTCGTTCCCGTACCGTCGTGTATCGAGGCACGTGGGCCGAGATTGCCGTCAACCCCAAGAACCAGGCACCACTCAACCCCTCTCTCTACGAGAGTGACCTTCTCACGATCACCACTGATGCTCGCATGGAAAAAGTACCTGAACTATCAACTGACGGAGAGAATATCCCACAGTCTGGCGGTGGCGGACCTGTCGAAGCGGTCTTCTGGGTCGTAGAGACCAAGACTCAGTGGCGTTTGCGTGGCCGCGCCTATCTTCTTGGCCAAGATATCGATGATCCATCAGCCTCACACATCAGGCAAGAGATAGAAAAGTATATGCGCCTCAAGAACAATGAAGAATCAGGTTCTTGGAACTGGGGTAAAGAGATCACTGCACATTTTGGAAACTTGAGCCCTGGCATGCGAGGGTCTTTCCGAAATCCTCCTCCGGGTACAAAGCGAGATGAAAAGCCCGCCCCTGGACTCGGACTCGGGCAGAAAGTCGAAGATCTAGATGACGAGATTGCAAGAAAGAACTTCCGTGTTGTGGTGATTGTGCCGGAGGAGGTGGACCAGGTTGATCTAAGTGATCCCGAGGATGGCCGGAGATGGAACTACCAGTTGAAGGATGGTTCCTGGGAGAAGACTGAACTTTGGCCTTGATTCAGCATACAACAGAGATACTGTGCTGTCATATATGAAGGTCGTCGGAAACTATACCGTATGGAGACCTGATTGACTTGGCGAACGATGTGTGGGATGGAGGGACCAATACTCACCGGGCCCTGTGAAATGTTAATGCGGATCAGAACTATGTTAAGGTCCATGAAAACAGCCCTCGAGTTCCCTATGTTTACACTAAAATCGTCAACAGAGGCAGGTAGTTGATTAGTGCGACTGAGTGCTCTGTGATACGGGGGATGATAGATTTAGCTATGTCGTTTCTAACCCGAGTAACACTGGAGAGTAAAAGGCTATAAGTAGGTTTACACTAAGGTTGCACATTCTTGAGTATTTGTCTTGGCTCTCATAGTGTTCAGTCTAATTTAGGTGTCTGTCTTCATGTAGTGTCGAAGCCGAGAAACACTGGTTCGCTGAAGTATGGAGCAATCGACCGAGTCCTGGCTCCTTGCACTGATATTAAAGCAAACAGAATAAAATGTTTGCCTTGGTAATGTGTTCTTCGTTCCACATTAGATACAAGAACGTGCTTTTGTTGTTGAGCATTAGGCATGATGAATGACCTGACGGGATCCAAACATCCAACTACTGCTTTACTGTCTACGGCACCGAAAGCTCAAGAGAGGCAGAAACCATCAATATACATATCGGGTTAGTCAGGACTGCTGTGCGATATAACTCAAACAGTCCTTGTATGTATCGTATCATGCGGTGCGACGATGTTGCTGCTGGGCCTGTTCGTGAGATTGGATGGGGGTCTTGCTATTTTCAAATACATGCACATTGTAGCCGACGAACAAGAAACACAAAGAATGAGTAACGACTTCTCGTTTGTGTCTGTTCTATTGAGGAACAACTGCTAATTTGATGGCTGTATCCCAAGGCGTACCCGGGACACTCTCTTCGCCTTGTCTGAATTCGAGAAATTCACATTCTAGCACTGGAACAACTTAAAGATAGAAAAAAAATACAGGGAATTGGAATGTAAAGGCTTCACCCACAACCTGTGATTGTTCATGTTCCTTACGTACAGGGCAAACACCGAGTGTGTAAGCTAACTATCACTGACACCTGCGTTCACAGTCGATAATCCAGTTCTCTAACTTTCAGGAACATGAATGAAGCTCTTGGTATAGACGTGATTCAGCCATTTGATCTCAGAATTCTACCACGAGTCGTAGATATTGAACTCACCATCTTCTTATGTCCATTGACCAGATGGTTTCAGAACCAGACAACAGATGTGAAAACACCACCCTAACTCCCAAATGTTTAATTGTGATTGTGTGTATATCTGACCTAGTTTCATTGAGGCTAAGCCACAGCCGACCAAAGGGTGTGATCATGATACAGACTCGTGATATATCTGCTTCGCACCAAGGCTAATCCAGCAATCTCAAGACCTTTGGAAGTGAGACCTTGGGTACATGATAACACTAGCAGTTACTAGCCTAAGGATTCGCACAGTGATTTGTACGTAGATGTGCTCGCAAATATTGCCTCGTTGACATTGATCGCCTTTTCTCAATCTCGACTGCGGTTTTCCTGAACCAGGACCCTGATTCGTATTACACAGCCCTGTAATCCGTGCGAGACATCCTGAGGTCAAAGCATAAGACCAGTCATTATCGTGTCATAATATTATAACGTCAATTGCATACTGCCCAGCAATTTCCGTTACATCAGCATCGCACGACCACGTCAGCAATTCTGCGAAGAATACACCCAAAACTGTGCTCAGACACGGATTTCCTATTATGAAGGATTATACGCCAAGGGCATCAAAACTGGTGCCTAGTTCAACGAGTAACATATATATGCACGTAAGTGATCGCCGCTACAAACCTGTGTCAGAATACCTGATGGGAATTACTCCACCAGCAGGAAGACAACACGAGACCCGTAAGATCAAAGATCTGCGATCCGATCAACCGAGTTTATCTAGTAATTTACGGGTAGTCGCCGCCGCAATACCCGTCAAGGACCGGACTGCTACCCACGGTTATGCGGAACGAGATATTACGCATTGCCTTCCACTCTCTATCCGAAATGGAGTTGTTTATACGAACGATGCGGTGAAGGGAAGTGCTCATGCAGCCGTTCATACATATCGGTCAAACATGCAAGGCAGATGCATGGCCAAGGCAAGTCAGCGTGTCTGATCTTGATTTTCCTCAAGCATCAAGCAATGGGTGTTGTTGCGATTGGGGGCTGTAATGAAAGAGGTTGGGGACGGGAGTGACTGTTCTAGAAAGATGCATAATGCAATCTATCATAAATTTCTGATGAGCTTTCTCACTGGTCGTTGACTCGTCTATAGGCGCTCACGGAAGCATGTCTCAGTTGCTACGATTTCATTTCCGCTCTGTCTTGCTGAGAATAGATACGATGGATATTGTTCTGTATGTGGAACGGACCTCATATACTTTCTCATGCATCAGTATGAAGCAGTCAGAGCAGCATTGGCGGTTCAAGTATGCAACTTGGCGAGACTGCAACTCTCAACTGCAACTCTCTGATTGTAATTCCGCATCGAGTTCCGCATCTGTGAAAGTGCGTGTTTCAACCCCTGTTCATCACAACAGAAGTACTCCGTCAGATTGCGGGAGAGGCTGGGGGAGCTACGGGGTATTATTCCAGCTAGTAAGAGTGTGTCTGTGTCCAGTCGATACATACTCTGTCAATACAACTCGCAACCACAAATAGAGACACCTCCGATCCTTGAACTGCACATGTTGCTCACGGCGATTTCTTGTTTCGAACAAGTTTCGTAGAGTCGGTCCGCCTCCGTTGGCGAAGGAGTTTTGCTTGAGTGTAACCTCCGAATATGCACAGCAGGACAAGGGTTACAGATGCAAGCCAAGCTTTGGAGGAGGCGGCCCGCACTTGGTTGGGCGCTTACACGACTTGAACTGCGTAAGGCTAGAGTGAAGGTTAGGCGAGTCCCTATATCGTATTATGGTGCGCAAAGACACGTGCGAACCGTTAACTACCTACTCTTCAAGCATGGTGGCCCCGTCAAAGGTCTGTTGTAAGTGGTGTTGGCAGACATGCACGTAAATCTCCATCTGTCAAGCCGAGGCATGACATGACACGATAACTGGCAAGATTCTACCATCTTGGCCTAACAAGTCAATGAGCTTGTATGACCAGTGAGTTTCCAATCACAATGTGTGTACATACTGTATAGGTAAGCGGAGGGTTTCACCCCCTCAAGTCAGGCCACACCCACGCTAATGGGCGGGTAACACGCGGGATCGATCCGGGGAGGATGAGATTTTCCTGTAAGGGTTTAGCATCTGACGACGATGGCCGATATTTCGGCGAACTTTCACGTAAAGCATGACAAACTGCGGAAACCCTTAGAAGTAAAGCTGTCGAAAGCTCGATACGGAACAAACTGGGGTCGAAGAGCGAGGCTCAAAATAGAGCTTGAACTTAACTACCGAGGTGTTCTGTGTGCCTGTGATCACTGTAGTGCTGACACTTGAGTCCTCAGAATCCAATGGTGTTGAGTAGGTAGCAGTGCGTTGTAAGATGGTATGTCGGCACTTTCATACGGCAAGAAAAGATTGTATGTGCCTCTTGGACACTTCATCATCAAACTCATATAGGCTGTGAGTGTATTGACCTATTCAATACAGCAGCAGGCTGTTTCAATTAGCATGCTGAGTGATTGATATCGTAACCACAGCCCCCACTAACATCTGCCGAATACTCTATTGCCCGAGCCTCAACATACATACATCGAGCGGCCGCCCTGGCGCCTTACCCTGCTAATGCACCGAAACTCCCACGCCGCTCACGATAACCTTGACCAGGAAAGACTCACCTGTCATTGCATTCAGAGTTTCTAGTACTAGTAGGGATGACTTTGCAGACAATTTCCTAGGGCTATGAGGCAGTAACCTTTGTTGTCTTCAGTCCCGAGTATGTACGGCGCAGTCATCATTGAAGCTATCGTGAACCCTGAACCAATACATATCTTGGCAGACCACCGAACTTTGGTTGTGAGGCTGAAAACAAACTTTGCTTCTTCGCTTTTGGCATCATCTTTATACTACCTTAATTTATATCTCCGTGATAGTTGTAGATGCAGGGCTTGATAGAACGTTCTTCTCGTCTTCTTCTGGATATTCTGAGAGTGGCCCCTGTTGTGGCGGCGAAGGCTGCCTCATAGTGTGTTTATGCACTACTTGTGTAAACGGCGTGTATTGACGAACCTTTGAATAGAGACTCCCGGACCTAGTTATCGGGAACTCTCTAATTCATCACAGTAACGTCGCTGAGAGTCTCCAAGCCCTTGGCAAGTATGCATATCTGTTTCAGCTCTGTCAATCACGTATTGTGTATAGCATCTTGGGTGTGCTTATGAGAACTCGGCATATAACCATTGAGGCTTGCAACCTCACAGTATGATAGATCAACCCACTCGGGTATTTGTCGCTGCGCATCGTACTTTCGAGGTTGGTATTCCACCTAGCTGCACATGGAAAAGCCCCGGGTAGTTGTATATAAATAACTTCGAGGCTCCCATTGCTTAGCTTGTGCTTTTATTACCATCTCTTTCAAGGCTCCAATAGTGTTCATGTGACGATGATCTGCTGCTGGATGGCCTTAACCCTGTCTAAGATAAGTCGTTGATCTCTTTCCATCGATAAGCCGGGTTGCTCATGGCCTTTGTGGAATAAAATGTGAGTATTGTTAAAGCATAGGAGACATATGCGACTTGAGATATCGTGTTATTCTGCATGTATTGCCCAGTTGAGATTAATTACTGGAGTCAAGAAACGTAAGCTCATTAAAATGATAGGCATGCCGTGGCATGCGTGTTGTTAGTTACGTAGACTTTCTAGAATGTTGACACACCTGAGGCCTGCATCACAAGGTGATAAGCGTCATGATGCACAGTCAATACCCGGCCGGTAATGTTGTATTAATCCGGAAGTTTTTGCCTTGTTCTGTCCGTATCATGGCAGTATGGCTAGTGGGTAGCTCCATGAATTGTCATAAGCCCAACAGTTGTCATGGATAGACCAGTCTAGATGACCATGATCTACACGACTAATGAACCAAAGACTCCACTTCATGAGGGGTCATGGATCTCCTTGAAGAGCTGTTGGTTGAACTCAATTGTTTGTTTGAGGTTGAACTTGTTTCCCAATCTCATATACTTTTCTTGAACAAGGTAAACGGCCGACATGCATCTCAACATTCCATCGTGCGACACATTAACTGCTATATTGCCAAAGAACCGATGCAAGGGGTCCTTTTCAGCTGAGAACTAGCAAAGTGGCAGCTGGAAAGAGATAGCTCCCCACAAGCAAACGATCGAAGAAAACAAGTGATTTTAGCTTGGCTAGCTCGCCGGTAGTTGACGAGTGGCATGAGTCAAAGAGCGACGGCTGCATATTGCCAGCATGACACGAGAGTTCCTACAGAATACATTACTGTGCCTGATCGTATAGCTTGGCACGCAGCAATGATGATGAGTTCCTTGGCTGTCATCAAGAAATTGAGGACCAACAGATGATAACCAACAACCAACATACTTTGATGGCTGCCAGGATTAATCGGACCTGTTCCGAGAGGGCAGGTTGGTCGGAAATAAAGAGAATAAGAGAAGGCAAAGGTTTCTTATTCAAGCCATCGGTGCGCATGGATTACCTCTGGCGATTTACGGTGAATTTTGGTTACTCAGAGTTGATGCTTCATACAGACAGCATCAAGTGCCTCGTCGAGTTCAAAACCCCTGTGGCACTCTAGTCTACGGCATAACGAAAACAGCTTAGCCAGGTCTCATGAGTGCCTTGGATCTGCTATGCATGTCTTTGATTGCCTGTCAGTGTCTCAGTGACCGTCTCAATGCATATTCTCTCGTTCTCCCTTTTCAAACTGCCAGACACGAACCCTGTAATTATATCGGCATAAGCACAGGGCTTCCACTGTCTCAAGCCCCCTTCGACCGTTTTGGCCGTTTTTCGTGCATCGTCAAAGCGGAGCGAGCCGGCCTTTCAGAGACCAGACAAGTCAAAGTCAAAGCACAACACCAGCGGGCACTATTCGTTGATCTTTGACAGGCTAAACCTTTTGCTATGTAGCTGCGTCTAAGTTATGGAGATCCAACTCTCCAGAGCTATGACTGGAATGACACTGTCTGCTGCGAGTTGACGGATTGGGGCTGTTGATGATCCTTCATGCTTGAGTGCAACCTCGGAAATGCAAGAGACGGCCGATTTATTAACGTCCACACCGCCGAGATATCGAATCGAATTAATCAGAAATTCCGTTTGTATTCGTCTTGAGCCGAGCGTCTAGTCAAGTTCTAGACCTTTTCATCCTTGTGGATCAGCAACCAACATTCTTAAGAAGCTGGGGTTCTTTAATAACAACCATGATGAGACATTTTGAATCCATGTCGGCACGGCACTTGTTGGCTGAAAGCCCTGCTCTGCTGAAGAGAAATCAGGGCAAATTGCTTTTTTCAAGGATATGAACCTTGACCAACAGAGTCAAGTCTAGTCAGGTGATGAATTGTTGACGCCTGCAACCCGTAGAACCTTGCTGATCTCTCTGGTCAAGACTCCGTTGATCAGGAAATAGCATGACTGGGGATACTGCGCTCGCTGCTTGTCCTCGCTTCAGAAGTGCCGAGCAGAACAAACGTATCGAGACGGGAGGCGTATAGAAACTACGTACTATGGATATCTCTCGTGCCCGGGCGCAAACTTGAGCTTATTAGTTGGCCGTTGGACTAGCATCGCGGAAGCGAAGCCAAGCGAGGCCGATCAAGGAAAAGAGAAAAAGAGCCGAAAAGGAAAAAAACCGGACTGCGAATCGGACAATGACAAGAAGGGTTTGAACTGCCGTGACAGCTTGGCCTTTCTCTCATTAGACAACGTTAGTGACACCATCGGCTGCGGAACTACTATAGGGAACAATCAACAGTCGATCATAATGTGTTTTATTTATTGTCATGTTACGAGCTGTTGATGCGACGTTGATATGCACTGCTATGTGAGATGATCCCCTTGGCTTGGCTGCGTGTTGAGTTGTCCTTTAGCCGTTGGACATGGACACGCGGCGATGGCACAGCCTCTCTGGACGTCGAAGAACAGGTTGAATATCAGCTGTTTGGGGTTACACTCGATTTTAACCAGGAAAATAAGAACCAACACGCTCCTCTCGAGGAAGTCATTGAGTTGAGGTCTGGAGAAGAGTGATTAGAATTTGCTGAGAACATGCCTAATATCCGACGGATTATTCACCTTTGAGACAATTCAAGAGGGCATGTGGGCTTTCAAAGACGGAGATTGATAAACCCTGTCTTCCTTGAAGACGATCATCAAGTACGGACGGATATATACAGTGTCACTAACAACAAGTATCGGCATGCAGCACAATGACAAGTTCGTGAGGAACAAGGCTGATAGTTTCCGTCTGTTGTGGCATTACCTATTATAGGAATTGCAGCGAACCGGTAGCCATGCGATATTCAGTTTATGCTCTGATCGCACAAACGACGGGAAGTGCGGTGTTGTGTTTCTCGACCTTCCTCTGTAGGTAGGTCGTTTCAGAGGAAGATCGTGCATGGGGAGGGTATGACAAGGGTTTTTGATGAGAAACCAGATAAAGAATTTTTTCCGTCGTCTAGAAGAAACTAGAGAAATGGTACTCCGTAGTCTATATTCTATAACGCTTCGTTAATAAGTCCCTGTTGACCATGGGTTTGAAACGGAGGAAGCGTCGAATTTGTTTCTATAATTTTTTTTACTCTATAGCGATAATGGCATTGGGTCTTGGAAAATCACAACAGCACCGATGAATAGATGTACCTACAGGAAAGTCTTAGATTTGGGTGTTACACAGTGTCATCGACAACAGCAGAGGACCTGCCTATCACCACCACAAGCTTTCAGAGTGGTCTGTCATGATTACATATCAGACTGTGCCTGGGGAAACCCTCTCTGACCATCAAGCGACAACAATCTTGTCCTACCTGAAGTTTGGAAGCAATCAATCAAAGAATGGAAATAATGCATGTAAAGGTGGGGGGGGGGGG
>NW_023501663.1:1179-1468 GCF_013396195.1 Fusarium tjaetaba | reverse complement strand
CTATTAATAACTCTATAAATATTATTTAAGAGTATAGATAGAGACCTATAAGTCTAGCTCTAAAAAAACATTATTTTAGCTAATATTATAATATTTATTAATATATAAATTAATATATATAATCTATAGTACTATAAGTTTCCTAAGATACCCTTTTCTTAATATAGATTAAAGGCTTTAGTATTATAATTACTATTTCTTTATTTATAAAATAGTCCCTTAATTAGTGCTAAAGTAAGCTATAATCTTTACTTAAGTTTTACTAGCTTATAACTTAGCTATTATTACT
>NW_023501663.1:0-1149 GCF_013396195.1 Fusarium tjaetaba | reverse complement strand
TATTATGTTTGCTTCAGCCCTGTGCAATACGCTGAGCGTGATGAATTTAGTCCGACCTAGTCATACCAGTTGAGTTGTTGGCCTCCATCAAAAGTCCGGACCTACTAGTGGTACAAACGCGACCAACATTGGGATCAATACATCACAAACCTACAAGCCGCACCTCTCTACCGGTATTGGCAATGAGCGCCTCCACGGAGCACCAAGATGAAATTGCCAAGCTGGTTCAGCAACACGGAGCAGTTCCTCCGCCCTGGTTCATTTTTCCAGACCTTCATCCGTACAGCATCGGATGGCGCATGGGCTCTGACGAATCTTACATCATGATGTATTGGACTTGGTGGGGGCAAGAAAAAGAGAAACTCGATGAAAAGCAGCGAATTGAGTATTTTCGCAGATGGCCACCTCCACCCGAGTGGCTCCTTTGGATGATAGAAGCAATTTGGGATCTCGATCCCAAGGACTTTGAGAATGACGATGATTACTCGCCCTACTTCAGGCGCACTGAAGCGCTCGGTTTTGGGTCTGAGGATGATTACAAGAATGCTATGCGTGATGAGGAAGAGTAAATAGGGAGTAACAACAGCGTAAGATTCTGTCACCGTGACGGATCAGTCATCCAGACCTCTGAACAGATGGCAAATTGCAGTAAAGGCTAGAGGCAGCCGCGAAAGGGATCGATACAGCAGCAGTAATCTCTTTGTTGAGCTGGAGGAAGGTACGGATGCAGGCGAGAATATATTGAGAGTTTGTTGGTTGGCATGAGATTCGCATCCATGCTGAGGTGTCCCATCAATTCGCAGTTGAGTCTGGAACGATACCAAGCCTGCTAATGTCTATTAAACTATTTACTGTAATTGTGATGAATATAGCCAGTAGGCAGTGCAAGAAGTGTGGGTAACTAGTATCAAGTGTACCGTGGTACGACGTACATGAGCTTGACTCTGCCGAGTCTGCGGTAAGGCCAGGGGTTCAAAAAGGCCTCCAGCCCCAGTGTATAAAGGTAAACTACCAATAGACTGGTACCGAAGACCCTTTTAAACCCCGAACCTTACCGCAGACTCGGCAGAGTCAAGCTCAGGCTTGACCAGCTGTCAACTGCTCACCATATATGCCTTCATACCCCTCATAGCAATATACTTATCCAGC
>NW_023501662.1:0-2127 GCF_013396195.1 Fusarium tjaetaba | reverse complement strand
GATTCCCTGTACCGGAGTTTCTTTTTGCTGTTTCGTGAGCTCATCTTCCAGCGTCATGATCTCTTTTTGTTGATAGATAACAATGCTGGTTGGTATACGTGATTGAAGGAGCTGGCGAGAGTCTGGTTGGCAATTGGTGTCATTGATATACCGAGAAACAGATGGAGGAGCATGTATGTATGCTACGGGCAAGAAATGAGGGACGGGTAGTTTGTACCTTGGGTAAATCTCGCAAGTAATTGTGAGGGGGCCTGCATCTGAGCAGCCATGTTTCGGAGCTGATGAATTGAGTTCTTACCCCACTGGGTATGAACTCCAAACTCAACTCCTCCATCAACTTCATCACCATCACGGACAGCTCCGGCTGTTCTACTCCCATTGTCCGAGCACTCTGTATCTTTCTACAATTTCGTCTAGTCGCGAACGTGGTATTTACCTAGACACACAGCTTGCAAGCCATATGCAAAATGTATCCAAGACGACCTGGAGGTCCTCGCTTGCATGTCCTCCCTTGTCTATACGAAAGTCATCGCGCAGCATGGACAATATTAGTCTTCTTGCTGTGTTAACAGCAGCAAGTAGAGTCTGCGCCGCACGTCATTACTGAGCTGCAGGGTGTGGTGTTCCTTAGTCGACGTGGAATGCTAAGCTCATATACACATGAGCTTTTTCCTAAAACATACGACATGTGCGTCTATCATTGCAACAAGAGATATTGCAGCGTTGGTAAGGGGCGACATATCTGTATCCTCAGACCTCTATGCCTGCGCTTCTTCGTTGGTCCCCTATTTATTCCTCCTATCCTTCCGTCGCTCCTTGTCCCTGGTGAGCGACATCTCGCCGATGGTCCCTTTTCGACAAGCAAGTGCATGGACCAAATAAGGCATATCTGTTGCCAGGTATCTTTTGCTTTCTGGACAAGTATGTCAGATGATATTCACCTCAACAGGTACTTACGTTACCTCCACCACACGTCTTGTTTCGTCGCCGTCCTTTGCATCCATGGCCAAAAAGATATTTCTCTTCCGCATCACTGCAGAAACGTTTGTCCAGAGAAGCAAAAGATATATATCTCCGGTACAGGGAATCGAACCCTGGGCTCCGCGGAACTAATCCCTCAGGTCTTGAGAGCGCGAAATGTTAGCCACTACACCATACCGGATGATGATTCGCTGAAGTTTCGATCTCCAATCGGGCGAGAACAGTATGGTGGTGTTGGGCTGGGCAGTTTCGTCCTCGTTGGCAGGTCCCGCATGTCTCTGCTAGACATGAGTATAACATGCAGTTATCTGTTGTCATACGCGACGTTTCGTGTCGATATGGGGCAGTTGCAGATAGCCACCACGCCTCTGCTGGTGACACGCATAAGTTGTTGATCCTGTTTCCGGTCAGGAGAGGTCGTTGGATCATGATACAGGAGGGTATGTAGAAAGAGAGTCAGAGCCAGTTGATATGCGGTGTTCTTGTCGTGTCATATCGTGCTGGGAGGAGGTGCCTCGGCCATGGACGACATCGGCAACTCACAGCATGTCTGTCTTTTGTTCGCAGAGCAGGGTTTCCTTGAGGCCATTCAAATAAGACACATGTGCATCTAGTGCCAGCTATGAGTGTTCCAAAATCAGTGCAATAGGTTTGTCCCCCTTATTTCAGTAATTAGTGATCAATGAGTGACATCAGGGAGGTCTGCCAGGTGAGTTCTCGGTAAGCTCAACATAACACACAATTGGTTGACCACATGAAGCTGTATGAGACAAAGTGGCCTCATCCAAAGCGTTACATATACACTGAATTTACAGCCTGTCGAAAAGGCCCATGTTGGTTACGTAGATCAGTCTAGGAGGAGGCAGGACAACACCAGAATAGAGAACTACACACAACCAACAGCAACCACCATTACAATTAACCAACACAACCCTCATATAAACTCATCTCTTACCTCTGGCTCATCATGCCAGCATTAAATTTTTAAAGTTGTTAAGCATAAGCAGCCAGCACCAAGCCAGACAAACAGCGGCTAGTCACTCCAGCACCCAACTCACCAGATCTCCATCCTCATTAATCACAGCAATCAGCAAAAAGAAACCATTGAAACAAGCAAAAGATATAAACTCCGGTACAGGGAATCGA
>NW_023501661.1:0-9093 GCF_013396195.1 Fusarium tjaetaba | reverse complement strand
CTCTTCCCTGTCTCAGATAATAATAATATCTTACCCTTCAAAATGTCGAGATCTTCAATGTCACCCACCGAAGAAAACAACAACACGAGCAGCAACAACAATAATAATCCTCCCACTAGCACCCGCGGCAGACGACGCTCTCACCACGCCTGTCTGACTTGCAGGTTGGCAAACCAAACACACAATGCGATGTGATGTCGCGTCTATCACAGCTGTACTGATTTGAGAAACCCAGACGAAAGAAGACCCGTTGCCCAGGCGAGAAGCCAGCATGCTCCAGCTGCGTCCGCCTCAAACAGTCGTGCTCCTATCCCCCGGCAATCAGGCCCTCTCAGAGCGGTCCTTCGGTACGTTGTGCATGGGGTTTTGCACACGCAAACAAAAAAAAACATAACTTGACGATTTTAATTAGGAGGAGAGATTGGCCCATCTGGAGGAGAAGCTTGACTTCTTGCTGAACGGAAGCTTGTAAGTATTTTTCTTATGTCTGACGCTTACTTTACAGTGGGAGGGGTTCTAACTTTTGGGGGCGCTTTACAGGCCTACGTCACAACAAAAACAGAACCAACACCACCAGCAAAACCATCACCAACAGCAACAGCTCGATTCGGCCCTCGAAGAAACAACAGACACGTCCGAAAAGTCATACTCTGGCGTGCGAAACACGCGCGAGCACAGTTACCCTACAAGCCATCCCTCAGTAAAGTCCGAATCCGAGAACTCGTCTCTGCGACCGAGCCATTCCGATATCGCTGTTGGTATCTCATTGTACTTTGAGTTCTGCCACCGACAGCCAATATGGTGTTTTGAGCGCGACGAGGTCAGGGACTTTGGGTCTATGCATGATGAGCTTGCTTGCAGCATTCTTGCCTTGACGCTGCGATTCTCTGACAATGGCGATCAGGCAAAGTTGTACGCCAACAATGCCAAGAGTCTCATCATGCTGAGGATCGCAAATGGAACTGTTGATCTTGCGACACTTGAGAGTCTCTGTCTTCTCTCGTACTCCTCATTTATTGGTATGTTTCTGCTATTTTCATTGTCGCGACACTTGAACTAACATTTCTAGACGGTAATGTTCACCTTGGCCAATTCCACCTCGGCCTTGCGCATCAATTATGTCGCTCTGCGATGCTGGACGTCGAGACCGTTTACGGCATGGAAGATCCCATGTCGGACCGCAAGAAGAGGCTATTCTGGAGTCTACAGATGCTTGAGCAGTCTTACGGCCGACAAGAAGGTCTTTTGAGCGTACCAACAGAGGTCTGGCGCCCGGCCTATTCCACTACTCGAGGCCAAATGCCAGACCCAAGAGCGCCGTCTCTCCCCAGGGATGATCTCGGTTGCCAACACCAGAACGAACCTGGTATCTGGAACACCAGTGTTCATCTCGGCTGGGTCTGGAGTCAAGTGCGAAAATACGTCTCCGATTGCTCACACAACAACATCAAGGAGCCTTGGAGACATGACTCGATGTACGCGAAAGTCCTCGCCGACTTTATGGAGACGGAGAACAGGATACCCATGTGCCATCGCTATGACACTGTCAAATTCTACGAGCGCAAGGTCGAGGACTTGAAGATACATCGCGATTACTGGGCGCCATGGTTGAAGGAACAGTTCACATACCACGTCATTCCGACTGTATTGAACCATCCTTTCTTGTACATCGTGGGAGCCCAGCACAACCCCAACCTCGCCATCCCAAACACTTTTTGGAGGCGATCGTCAGAATTGGCACTTCTGCATTCCACATGGATCGTTCGAATGATCGACATGGTCGTCGATAAGCAAGTACCGCTTGCAGATCCTTTCTTCGGCCACGTCGCTGCCATTGCGGCGACTGTGCACCTGTACTACTGCTGTGCTGCTGCGACGCGATTAAAGCACAAGTCAAACACGGACTTTGCCAAGTGCAGGCGATTTTTGAAGACGTTTATGCACACTTCAGCAGCTTGCAGAGCATTGGTATGTACTTCTTTTGAGTGTCGCATGAATTTGCACTAACAATTGACAGGACCGCAACCTTGACAAGATGACGCGCATCGCTGCAGGTACATCTGATAGCATGGACGTTGAAGACTGGATGCCCTCAAAGATCTACCTCAGCGTCCCTCTCATGTGGAAGATCCTCCAGTTCAACACTTTCGCAGACTCTCACGAGCTCCCAACAGCTGGTCTTCTCAACCAATCCCTCGTCCCAAACCCCACAAACGAGGATACAAACGAGAACATCACGCTGGAGATCATCGTCGCGAGCGCACCGGAGATCACAATCAACACTGCAGACGGCGGCCAAGAAGCGCCAACGGCATCTTACAAGGCCCCGCTCTCGTCGCAGGGTCCGGACTCTGCGCGCGACACTGTCTACGATGAGGTGCCAGTGGACGATAACTTGACGCTATGCACTACGCCATGGCTCTACGCGGACTCGTCGCAGTTCGTCAACATTGCCGACATGGGCTGCGATGACCCCCAACCTGCCCTGAGCGAGAGCAGAGGGCCTGCATGGTGGGAAGGTGAAAATTTTAGTAATATCATGTTTAATCACTTTTAGGAGTATGGTAAATGGAACTTGGGTATGGACAAAAAGGCTAGGGTAGGGTAGTGGAAATCTGATCTGCAGCAGAGACACATACAGTAGAGTATTCTCTAACTTAATTGAGACGTCTAGAAGACTGGGCGTATTACCTTCTCCCGTCATTCCATGCATAACGAGACTTGTCATTCCCTGTTTTAGATCAACGGTGCATTGTCTCCCGAATTCTTCTCTCCAAATCTCCAGTTACAGTACATACAGAGTAAACCAAAACAGGGCGACGTTGCAGGTCTTCTCTCCACAATGACAGAAACCGCGCATCATCCATCCATCACCAAGCCTCGTCCCGTCAGTGTTGTTTACTGAGGAGCTGAAACTCCCTCGGCGGGTTTGTCCCCTGCTCGCTCTCCGATGAGCGTCTCGATTTGGGGGTCCGGGGTAGCCGAAACCGGGCAGATTTCCTGGGGAAGACGCCCAAGGCCAAAAAGTTTGAAAATGCGGGGGAGAGAAGGGTTGCCGGAGATGGAGAAGACGCTAGATATGCACAGTGTGTCCCTCCCTAGCCAAGGTGAGAGACTGAGTGGATGAGAAAGTGTCGAGGGGTGGGGACCGTGCTCGACTACTTTTTTGCTTTAAAGAGAAAGGGAAAAAGTCTCTCCCGCATGTCAGCATTTCTATGTGTCAACAAGTCTCCATACGATGAAACCGGGCGTCTACACAACCTGGGGTAAACCGGGGAAGTCGGGCTATATTTCAGGGCTCCGACGCGGGGGAGGGGACTTGGGAGGCTAATTTGGCGATATTGGGAGAGGCGAGGCGGGTCAGCCGGACAGTCTAGATTTTCATCTGACGATGCACAGTTTTTGGTGTTGAGCTTAGCTTCACGGCGCAATGCACATCAGAAACCCTCCCTCACCTGAGTCGGCTTTCGTTTCACCGCTCCACTTGGGCATGCCACGACATGACATGGCGGTTGGATATTCGTACATATCCTCTTGGCAAATGTGGTCTTCATTCATAGGTCGACTTGTCTACTCGGTTCCATCGGCTGCAGAGGAGGCCAGAATTCCAGGGTCGACACCATCTCTGGAATGGGAAATTTGGTAGGCCAATGGGGCATCATGCAATCCAACGTGCCTGGCAACCAAATGAGCCAAGCTTTTCTGACCGTGAAGATGATTGGCTTCGTCGGACTACCTTTTGGAAGGGTTGTTTGTTGTTATTGCCGGTTATTTCCCCGTCCTTGACCATCGTGAACTCAATTGGTGTCGCCTCAATTGGGTTAATCTTGAGGAAACACGGCACGAAGAGCCTATCGAGGGAGGGGAAGAGTCACAAAGGGAACAACACCAAATCCCATTCATTAGAATGAGCGGTAAGAATGACTACCGATGACAGCTCGACGATAACGAATGCGCTTCGTGTCGCTCTCAATTGGTGTAGAAACATAGCAGGGAGGGGGGTCTCATTGCCACGAGATTGCACAAGCGAAACACCAACGCCCCTCGCGAGATGAAGGCATCGTGAAATGTGACTCTCCCGCAAAAGGTCCCATGACCAATTTTCTTGGGGTGTTTTTGCTTTGCTTGTGCGGTAAATTGCAAGGGTAAAAATAGCCTTTCCTCTTCACTATGACAAATCCGTGGCAGTCCAGCTGATTACCATTCCCCCTCCCCATGGCAAAACTTCATGCAACCCCAACCGAGCGGCGTCTACTACTTGTTTAACCTTTTCCATTGAGCAGGCATGGGTCTCTGACGCTTCGACAGTGGCCGTTCCTCGCCTGCAAGATCCGACATCGCGCGTTCTATTCTCTATCTCGTTTCGTTATCACGCGTCCTATCATCCTCAGCACGGGGTCAACCGGCACTTGGTGCCCGGTCCAAGACCAAAATAGATCTAGACTCGTCCCGTTATCTCTGTAGCTCTGCTTCCCCGCATGCCAGGCCCGGAAAACGCAACACCATAAACACACGCCCTCCACCTTTTGAACGGCGCCGCCTCTCCATGCCGATCACGTGAGCGCTCCCGCAACCGGAGGTTCTCATGTTAGTTGCTCTTATCGTAACCATGACATAGTGACAAGATACTTTTGAGGATGATCTCGGTGAGGAGGAGTGCGGAGTCGTAGATTGCTGATAGAAAGATATATTTCGACTAGAACCTTTGATCTTTGCCAATAGAAGCTTCTGTGTTGGAAACCATTCTCATCTCATCCTCCTTTTTCCATCTCATCCCTTTGCCTACATCACATAATAGCAGAAATGGCACCCTCACCGCGGCTTCTCATTATTGGCGCTGGCATCGTTGGCGTCAACGTTGCTGATGAGCTGGTCTCTCGCGGCTGGACCGACATCACGGTCCTGGACCAGGGACCTCTGGACATGCCTGGTGGCTCAACCTCTCACGCCCCTGGCCTTGTATTCCAGACAAACACATCAAAGACTCTCAGCAAGATGGCCACATACACAGTTGAGAAGCTACTATCACTAGACTGCTTCAACCAAGTCGGTGGTTTAGAAATCGCTACTACTCCTGCACGGCTGGAGGAGCTCAAGCGAAAAAGGGGATATGCTTACTCTTGGGGCATTGAGGCGAATCTCATCAGTCCTGAGAAGTGTCTTGAGTTGTACCCCTTGCTGGATAAGAGTAGGGTACTTGGTGGACTTCACATTCCTACTGATGGTCTTGCACTGGCTCGTCCTGCTCAAGCGAAGCTTATTGAGCGAACGAGAGCAGCTGGTGTCAAGTATCACGGATCTACAGTGGTCACATCCATCGATCACCACGACGGCCACGTCTCAGCTGTTCACACAAAGAATGGAACTTTCGAGGCTGATATCGTCATCTCATGCGCTGGATTCTGGGGTGTTGAGATTGGAGCCATGGTTGGCCTGCCAGTTCCCCTGACACCAATGGCTCACCAATACGTGCACACAAAGTCAGTTCCTTGCCAGAAGGGCAAGAATGAGGAGCCCAACGGTGCCAAACTACCTATCCTCCGTCACCAGGATCAGGATCTCTACTACCGTGAGCACGGTGATCACATCGGTATTGGATTCTACGGCCATCGCCCAATGCCCGTTGTTGCAGCCTCGCTTGGTGAGACACCTAAGAACGTCGATTCCCGAAACATGCCATCCAGCCTCCAGTTCACTCCCAAGGACTTCGCACCAGGTTGGGAGTTGTCAAAGGAGATCCTTCCTGCTCTCCGAGAAACTGAGATTGACCACGGTTTCAACGGTATCATGTCTTTCACCCCCGACGGTGGCCCTCTCGTTGGCCAGGCCCCCAACTTTGACAACTTCTACGTCGCTGAAGCTGTCTGGGTCACACAATCTGCTGGTGTCGGCAAGGCACTTGCTGAGCTTCTCACCACGGGCCGATCTGAGATCGACCTTTCCGAGTGCGACATCTCCCGCTTTGAGCAAGTTCAGCTTTCACCTGCCTACGTCGCCGAAACCACCTCTACACAGTTCGTCGAAGTCTACGATATCCTCCACCCTCTCCAGCCCAAAGAGTCACCCCGCAACCTCCGTGTCAGCCCCTTCCACCAGCGCCAGCAGGAGCTGGGTGCCTACTTCCTCGAGGCTGGTGGTTGGGAACGCCCTCACCACTTCGAAGCCAACGAGAAGCTGCTCAAGGATCTGCCTGAGGCTTGGAAGCCTGTCGAGCGAGATGCTTGGTCTTCTCGATACTACTCTGCTGTTTCGGCGGCTGAGGCCTGGAAGACGAGAACTGCTGTTGCTCTGTACGATCAAACTCCTATTCGACGTCTGGAGATCACTGGTCCCGGTGCTGCTGAGCTGCTTCAGCGCTTGACGACTGGTAACGTTGCTGGAAAGGTTGGCAAGGTGACATTCACCCTACTCTTGGATAGCCATGGTGGTATCAAGAGTGATATCTTCGTCGCTAGACTCGGGGAGGATCTCTTCCATCTCGGAGTCAACGGTCCTGTCGACCTTCACTACTTCACCCGTGAGGCCAAGGTTCAGACCAAGGCCAGCCCTCACCGAGCAGTCCAGGTCCGCGACATCACAGGTGGTCTCGCTGCCGTTGGAGTATGGGGTCCCCGTTCCAAGGATCTCATCAAGCTCGTCAGCAAGGACGACTTCTCCGACCGGGCCCTGCCTTACCTGAGCGTCAAGAAGGCTGAGATCTCTGGCATTCCCGTCATCGCCACCAACTTCTCATACATTGGCGAGGAAGGCTGGGAGATCTACACGACCGCAGACAATGGTCTGCGACTTTGGGACGCTCTCTGGCAGGGTGGCCAGCCTTACGGAGTCATTGCTGCTGGCCGAAGCACCTTTAACGCTCTCCGCATCGAGAAGGGTTTCAGATCTTGGGGTACAGATATGACATCTGAGTACGACCCTTATGAGGCTGGACTCGAGTTTGCTCTCCAGCCTGGCAAGGATGGCTATGCTGGCTACAACGCCCTCAAGGGTCGGTCCAGCGAGAAGGTGTCTCGCCGCATTCGCGGCCTCACCATTGACGACGGTCGCTCCGTCATTCTCGGCAAGGAGCCAGTGTTCGTCAAGGGCCGTGCCGTTGGCTACGTGACAAGCGCAGCATTCGGATACAGCGTTCGCAAGCCTATTGCTTACGCATATCTACCCAAGGAAGTCATCGAGGGCGACAAGGTAGAGATTGAGTACTTCGGCAAGCGCATCAAGGCTACCGTTACATCTCTTCCCTTTTACCAGCCCGAGAAGAGCGCTTATGGCCAGACCTCACAGGCCAGCTTCTCTGCTCGTCTGTAGATTATGAACTTTACGATTTCCTTTGTCTTAGGTATCTCATCTGTCTTTCTGCGATTAGGACGAGGGTTTTGTGATGCTGGAATTCCTTATGGCGGAGAAGTCATGTTATGGGAAAAGTCTTAATAGGCAGCTCACTCTTGCATAATGAGCGATGATTTCTACTAGATGTTAATGAACCATGTTTTATAACTTATGACTTTGGTCTCGGTGAATCTCCTACTAGTTTGTCTTATTTGTAAGTCGGCATTGAGTCTTCCCGTGAGCTGTCTTGGCTGACAAGGATAATGATCCGAGCTGCCATTTCTGGAATATCCCAGCGGACATGATAGGTCGCGATGCAAGAACTAGCGGAAAGGGACAGGAATAGTTCGATTCATAACGTTGCTTCTCAGGGTTGCTTATCAATTCTTCTCGATTACAACTCGGATAACAATGGTCTTATAAGTCGTAACGCGACGAATCATTAGCTAACTCGCTCAACGGCATCCAGAAATCGAGAGAGAATCCTTCAACGGTAGAAGAGATGGCTAGAATGCAAGCATTTGTGACGGATGGCAAAGGAAGCGGCTCCGTCCAGTTGATTCCTCGTCCAAGCCCGCGAGAAGGGGAAATTCTTGTCAAGATTCACTACGCGGCTCTAAATCCTGGTGACTGGAAACTCGTTGAAGGCGATGTCTTGGATGGACCAGCACAGCCAGGTCTCATTGCAGGCTGTGACTTCGCCGGCACAGTCGAAGACCCCAACGGCTCCGACTGGAAGAAAGGCCAGAGAGTTGGTGGCTGGGTTCATGGCGCAACCTTCGAAGGTGTTGGATCTTTTGCAGAGTACATGAACATCGAGGCATCACTCGTATTTGCCGTGCCCGACAATACTAGCTTGCAGCAGGCATCAACTATCTCACTCGCTTTTGCGACGGCCACGCAAGCTATGTATCAGCGCTTGTCTTTACCTGAGCCCTGCCAGTCCAAAGAAAACAGACTGGAGTTTCTGGTGTATGGGGCTTCCACGAGTGTTGGCCTGTATGCTGTGCAACTTGGCAGGCTCAGCGACCTTCGTGTCATTGCAGTGGCCTCGTCCAAGAACCATGACCTCCTCAAGCGTCTGGGGGCCGAGGTCACAGTCGACTACCATGACGAAGATTGGGTTGAACGTGTCAAAGAGGT
Organism: Fusarium tjaetaba; assembly: GCF_013396195.1. Taxonomy (NCBI): domain Eukaryota; kingdom Fungi; phylum Ascomycota; class Sordariomycetes; order Hypocreales; family Nectriaceae; genus Fusarium; species Fusarium tjaetaba. The sequence goes on along the minus strand of NW_023501661.1, from coordinate 624 downwards.
TACGGGAGGGCAATTAAGATATGCCCTCGATAACATTGCAGATGGAGGTTCTGCAGAGAAAATAGCCTGCTGCTTGGCTCATAGCCCAGGATCTCAGCTGATTGCTCTATCGCCACTGGACAAAAAGTCTCTTCGCGCTGTCAATCCATATGTCAAAGCCGAGTCAATGCTCGCTTTTACAGTTTTTGGCAGGGCGTTGGGTGAAGAATACACCGTGTTTGATAACACAGGTTCTGAGACACCAGACGAGAAAAGTGCTTGGGAGAAGTACCTACGACTAATAACTGGGATGCTAGAGAGGGGTGATCTTGAGGCAAACCATGTCGTAGAAGTTGGGACCCTGGAAAACGTTACTGAGGCTTTCCGGTTGAGCAGAGAAGGGCACTTGTCGGCTGCGAAGGCCGTCCTGAGAGTTGAGGCGGAACTTGGAAGGGATAGGTAGAAGTGAAACTATTGAACAGTGAGCCACAATACCTTTAAATAAACATCCTGATTAAGCTATTGATGATTGTCTGATTATCACGGAAATTCCCAACGTTGTTTAATCGATGTTGTTCCTGCTAGCTAACCTAGAGCGGGAAAGAAAACTTAAGCCCTTAACGATAAGTAATAAAAATATTTAGG
>NW_023501660.1:11810-22120 GCF_013396195.1 Fusarium tjaetaba | reverse complement strand
GCTGTTTTCTTACTCCCCGAGGGGAGTATACACAGTTCACTATGAGTTGCCATAGCCGATAGTCTGACCGCAAATCCCCTTTCGAGTTGGGCTGAAGTATTATCGTTGTGGTTGACGCTTGATGTAGCCGACGTTGAACCGAAACTAGTGACCGCTAGCTGAGGTTGTCTTACGTTGGGGGTCGGCATGACTCATTAGACTGACTGCTTCCCTACATTGTTGAACTCTTTTTTCTACATATATGATGGACGAATAACCCCTCACGAAGCCGAATATCCCACCATGAGAAACCATGGAGCCGCCTGTTGATATGAAAGATCGCCTTCTTGCATCATACAACGCGATTGCACCAGCATACAACACCTGGACAGCGCGCCACAACCAACTTCGTCTGACTTATCTTGACAAGCTTCTCCATTCCTGCCTAGAACTAGTTTCAACTGGTGTTATAGCGAAGAAGCAAGTCCTTGAGCTTGGATGCGGTTCTGGAAGTCCTTTCACCTCAACTCTGCTCGCTCGAGCACCGTCTGTACACGTGCACGCCAACGATCTCTCCGATGTTCAACTAGATCTCGCTCGACAAAACCTAGCTGCGTATCAGGATCGTGTCGACTTTCATCCCGGCGACATGATGAAACTAGACTTTGAACCTGGTTCTCTCACAGCAGTCGTCGCCCTGTACAGCATTATTCACTTGCCACAAGAAGAACAGAGAGAGATGATACGGCGAATCGGTAGTTGGCTTGCTCCAGGTGGTGTCTTTCTGTCAACGTTTGGTACTAATGAGGCGTCAGCCATCATCAATGAGAGGTGGCTAAACGAAAAAGGATGGATGTTTTGGAGTGGGCTTGGGAAGGAAGTCGTCATGAAGGCGTTGACTGAAGAAGCTGGGCTGGAAGTTCAACATGCCGTTTTGGAAGAAGATGCAGATGATAGGTTTATATGGATTATTTCCAGAAAGGTTAGTACATAATTACTAACCCTAACCCTAACCTTGGAAGTACGGATCCTGTATTGCGAACCCGCATATGCTCTCGTCTACACGCATGTCTCTAGATCTTGAGTCTTAGCTCTTCCATGCTTCATCAATTCGTTTCCGTCTTTCCATTGCTTCCTCGTGTATTCTCAGCATATCCTGCGCAACCTCGAGCTCTTTCCTCTCCTGAGTTGCACTGGCATTCCTTTTCTCGAGGCCTCAATCACGGGTCTGCCCTACCCGAACCTTCTTTTTCAACTCCTCCATTGAATCCTGACGGAAGAAGGTTGAAAGCTTCGCCTTCCTCATAGCGTCCGAAATTTCCCCTATGCGGCGAAACCTCTCCTCAGAATCCTCCCTCATCACATCTAGGGGTACTGAAACACGAAGTCTTTGGTCGTTTTCCAGAAATTCCACTTCGTATTTCGACATGTGCTTTTGGATCGACATCTTGAGTAAAGTCTTTGCGCCTAGAAACATTCGGGCGTCTGCCTTTCTCATATAATAGAAATGTCGAGCTATCTCACTTAATTGCTCTTGTACAGAGGGTTCTTGAGAAGTTGGGGTCTCCATGACGAGTACCTTGGCACAGTGTCTAGCTGACTTTAGTGAGGGGAAACGGGAATGGTGGTTGAGAGAGTCCCAGAACGGGCGTTGGCGATGGTTATATAGACTAGACGGATACATAAACCGTCTGTGATAAAGATAATCTCTCATAAGGTTGTCGGTGAATATGTGCGTATTCTCTGTGTTGAAGGACATCGACGCTGAACACAACTGGCCAGTGACGGATTCTATTGTTGATGACTATCTGTGCACCCTGTTAAGTTGATTCTCGCAAATGGCGATTGAAAACATTCGATTACTCTACTATACATCAATACTAATTAGATCTGTTACAGTGAGAATGTGAAGTGAGCTCAGTCCATGCGAATTATCGAAAAGAAGGTTAACGCATAGCACTCTATTGACAGACCGAGTTTCTATAACAAGGCAGAAAACGAATTTGATGGATTCCTTTAATGTTCATCCATATCGTAGAGTTGCAAGCTTCATTTCTGGGAACTTTCAAGGACTTCGACTATTACTGCCTCGACAATTGACAAGACCTCTTGTTGCTCTTTGATATCTTCTTCCAAGCCTCCGGATTTCTGGTGCCTATTTTGAGTCTGTAAAAGGCGCTTCTTCAGCGTTTGTATGTGAATCTCAAAGGTCCTCCGTGGGTCAAGGCGGAAGAAGGTTGAAATCTTTGTTATGTGTAAAGCATCTCGAAGTTCCTGATGAAGACGAATGAGACCCAAGAGATCTTCGTCCAATCGTGATGTGGATTTTCTCATCGTTGGCCTCAAACTCAACCTTGAACTTCGCCATGTGCTCCTGGATAGAGAACTCTAGTGAGTCCATCGCCTCTGGAGTTAGGGGAACGTTTCTGTTTCTAACATAAAAGCAATGCCTGAGTGCCTTATTGAGTTCCCTTGTCTCCTTCTGGTAGTCAGTCTTCATTTCCTCGTGGATTAGGAAGCTCATGATGAGTTCGTTGCTGATGACGTCGCTTTGTAGTTTGTCAAGTGGTATGTCCATGGGTGTTGAGTGAGCAGGATATAGTGGATGGTTAATGATTGTTATGTAGGGAGAGAAGGATACACGCATGGCTTGTGACAAGGGGCTTACGGCACGTTCAACAGACTGTGACTCTCTTAGGAAGCTCTGTCAGCATCACGATAAGCGCGACCTCTGAATCTGTGCTGTTCCCCGCGTGTAAGAACATCTGCAATGAATATCACACCAGTGCTGACTTCCGTTGTTCATGGCGATGTTTCTCCGCAACTCTCTGAAGTGCTTCTTACACTGGAGTAATTGTGAATAATGCAACGAAGGCCTTCTGGTTCTGTTCTTAAATGTGATGTTTGCCAATTTGCAGTTTTTAAACGACCTGTCACCTGCATTAACACGACTGTTTAATTCTTCTTTGTTGTTTAACTCATAGATAAAAGTCAGATGTTCTCTTTCGTAGTCCATTATTTCTATTAAGGTTTGATGGCCTGCTACGACCATTTCGGTAGTATCAGATTGGCGAGTGTTTATGCTTATAGTCACACCTCTGTGTATTGATACGTAATCTGGGCTCTATGAGCATACTATCAATCTCCTCGTTCCATCCTCATGTTTTGCTCTGCGTTCTTGGAGGTGTGCACTCCTTCCCTTCTTGCTGCCTCAACAGCTGCATGATCTTCAACATGGCGTTTAGTTATATTTGCCAGCATCTCCAAATTCTTGAAATGCAATGGCTTCTCTGCCTCAAAGAACGTGGAGAGCTTAGTCTTCTGCATCGCCTTTTCCAAGTCCCGGCGAGCAACACAATGTGTGTCTAGGCGGTGGTAGTCGCCGGGAGGTAGCACAACGTGAAGCCGCTGGTCATTATCTATGAACTCAACGGTATACTCTGCCATGTGCTTCTCGATAGACGTGACAAGCATCGCCTTCACAAAACTAGGCATTGGAGTATGTCTCTTCCTATCCATTTCGTTGACTGGATCGTCCTCTGTGGAAAGTTGAGAGGTGCTTTGAGGAGCTGTAGCTTCCATGATCAATTGGTGTTTTTGTGGTTTGGCATAAAGTGATAGGGTAAAGGTAGTTGGTGGGCTGAACCGGAAGTATGTTGGGTAACAATTATCTAGATTGATCCTGACACACAGAAGTCTGTGACAAGGAAACTGCTTGAGGTTAATGGAGCAGTGATTCCTGAAAGGCCCACGGCGATCTATGTCACACCTTTGGGTTTTGGTGATGCTGTGTCAGTTGCCGGGTTTCAGAGTCAATGTATACAAATACTAAGCCCAACTAATCAATGCTGAATACTCTCATCTTTCACGCTCCGTCTCACTACAGGCTGAAAGTGATTCACGTGACGGATCAATTGCAAACTCTTAACATCTTTATCAAAAGTTGTATCTGGTTGCCTCTTAGTGTCAGCACGATCTAACTGTCGCACTCCTACGATAGATTGTGTACTTACACCGATCCGCTTACTTTCTTTCTGTAATAACTTAACCCTCAATACCAGGGAACGTTAGATCTCTGTCTTCTGCAATATTTACCCACAGTCCTTTTCGAAAACCCTTATTGCATGTCGCATTGCAGATGCAGTCTCGTAACTATGAGTAAATCAGCTCTTTGAGCCTATCCTTCGTCAACTTGTTTACGACACATTTCATGATTAGAAGTAGACTATACTGAAAGGAGAAAAACAGTTTAATGGATCAGATGCCCAGTATATGCCAAACGTTGCAGATAATGAATTGATTCCTCATAGTAGGCTCAGTGGCGCTATCTGTTTTATTAAGCCAGCTGTGTTTTGTTCTCCTACTGATAATTTCGCTTCTGTGGCCTGCTTCTTGAAGACTTCAGCCACCTCGGCAGTCACGATAGCCTCACCATCCCATAAACAAACTAAGTACACGTCGGTCAAGCTCTGCTGATATGAGTGAGGCTGGCTTCGTGGCCTCCATATTTCTGAACTCTTTGTCCTTCTCCAGCCTTTGTTGGTACTCGTTCCTCAACTTCGCTTCTACGATTCCCCGCTCAACGTACTGATTCCTTTCCACATCACGTTCCCAGTAGTGGAAAAGCTTTCCTTTGATCGCTGCATCTTCTAGCCTTCTGCGTATTTTCCGAAGCTTTTCAAATTTCATTGACATGTAAGAATCTTCGGGTAGCACGAGCCAAAGGCTTTCATCATTGTTGTGAAGCTCAAAGGTGTAATCTTTATTTTTAGCAAGGAAATCAGCAAGAGTAGCCTTGCAGCTGTCCTTCCTGTTGCGGAGGTAGAAATATCTAAACATCTCGTTGAGATACTCTGCAGATGGGACGTTCGAATATGGAGGGGGCGATGCGATCTCCGTATATGGCGGCGATGGGTCGCTAGAATTTGTTGGCGGCCCTTGTTTGAAATGAGGAGGTTCCATTGCGTTTCTGATCAGGTGTATTGTCGTCAGTTATCTGTTGTATGGTGTGATGAGTCTACCGAAAGAGCAGGCTGAAAGCTTCTTCTATATACGGATGCCTGTGGAAAGAAAGGTAGTGAAGAGCATATCATTCCAGTAAGTACCGAGAGTGATTATTTTGCAAGCCAGTGGGACGTGAAAATCGCTCGGAACACTCAGTGAGACGGTAGAGACTCGAAACTTCATAGTGGAAAGGCTTCATAGTGAATAACAGGAATCGGTGCGCATTTCAATTGCTTCAGACTACTTGATCCACAGAGTGGAAGGGCCCCGGAGAATGTTCAATCAAGAGCAATCCCTCGCATCCGCTCATATTCTTACAGACCCGGCCGGTTAGAACTTTAGTGACTATGGAAGACTGCCTTTGCTGTGGTGCAGCTTGACCCCCGGACCCCTTCTGGTTTGCGTGCCCTTTTAACTGGATATTCTTCAAAGCAATTGTGACTCTAATCAACAGATGAGTCTTTCTATTACACTGGTCATTTGTGTCTCTCACTGGGTGGGCCAATTTCGAAGTACTTTGAGATGATCTTAGCTATCTTAGGGTTATGCCATAAAGTCAAGAGTCATGCTGAAGGATGATTCGCCTTAATACGCTATTCGAGTTGAGAGTCATACTGACTTCTAATGTTTTTATCCTCTTTTTACAGATAAGCTCTCGCGAAATTCATCATTTGCCTCATCTCTGTACTTTGGCATCTTCCTGTTGGTAGTGCCCTTCCACCTCCCGTGCAAAGCGATCTTCCATTTCTCGGTGTTTCACCTCATCCTTCACCCAATAGCGCGGCATCTGATTTTCTATAGCTCTCCCAAGCTCCATTATAATTGCTTTTTGAGTGTTCGCGTCTTTGTGATAGTAATCGTCCTTGGGTAACAGAATGAGAAGAGTTTCCTTCACATTGTCGAAGTTGACTTCATATTTGCCCTTATACTTCGAGGCAAATTGACATAATGATGGATAATAGCCATTGTTGTTTTTAACAAAGTAGTAGTGTCTGAAGTCTTCGTTCCATCTGTCAGACCATTCTCGGAATTTCTTGGCAGTCATTGCACCCATGGTGCTAGCAGTCGTTTGTTGTAGATGTGTTTGTGTGACACGGTTGTTGATTGAGCGGAAATACAATGCCTAGCTAACTGTCTTATACCATCTAAAGAGCGCCAGGAGATTCTCGGTGATACGGTCGGTTGTCAGACAGTGATGTCGAGACCGGAAGGTATGCGATGTATCACGATTCACATATATACAGGAGCTATCATCACTGCCGCAAATCTCCGGGCTTTCAGAGGCGCAATTGACAGGAAAGATAGGCCGTTGCTGATTTGTTGCTATAAACCAACTGGTTACGTGTAAGGAGTCATGTGATTGATGGACATAGAGATGCTGTGAGAAACGTGAGCAGGATATCCGGATTTCAAATTGAATATTTTACCAGACGGTACAGGGATAATTATGAGTTCTTTGTGACTTAAGAGGAAATATAAACGATGAGATTCTAATTGAGCTAACATTCAATATGACCAGCAGGACCGTCCGCGATATCACTATTGGCGCTCACTGGAACCAATGATTGTGACCCTCATTGCCTTTGGCTGCCTGTTCAGGTAAAACGATCCTCTTCCCTGTCACCACCGCCAATTTACTGGGCTGGGTAGCAAAAGGCTCACGACTTATTTGTGAGCGCTTCCTTTTGCAAACCCTGATCATTCTTGTACACCCTTGGGTCGACCTTATTCGGATCGTCGGTAAGAGCCTGCGTGACATACTCCCAGTACTTATTCAATCCCTCACGTTGCATCTGATAGCCAAGATTTGCGAGTGTCTCCTCTGGACTCTTGCCGCCTAATGGTACCGTCAATCGAAGCTTTTTATCTTTATCCCATCGGCTGTTCCAGTGTATCTCGTGCTTTATAATAAACTCCTGAAGTTGCTTCTCTGGGGAGGGTGTGACCATGCCGATGAGTCTCTGTGCTGTGCTCAATTCCTTTTCCCTTTTGCGCCATACTGTGTGTATATGTGTGGGCCCGGAGATGGAAGTTGGTTCAGACATGGTTTCTTGGAGTTGTGTAAGGATGGTTTGATCATTGGTGGGTAGATTGAGAGGGTGATGACGGTCAATTATATATACCAAGGTCATATACGTTGGCTCTGATAAGGATACTATCTTCTTAGCTGCCGAACAGTGATGTTGCCCAAGGAAACCGTACCTTGTTCACACTTCAGGGGACAACCACGATTGTTCCGAGTCACCGACCGATATAGTTTAGCGCAGAATGCTCAACATTGCCTTCTCCTCCGATGCTACTATGTTAATATCTCGAGGGATATGTAGGTGATGCGATTTCAATTAAAAAGTTCCTTTCAGAACTACCTCTTGATCATTATTTGATGCTCAGCAGAGCCAATCAAAATTACCCGCCCTGGTCGCGAGACTACTAACTAAGGAATGTTCTCATCGACCAACTGGCTCTTTCCTCCTATCACCACTACCAATTGTGAAGAGAAAACAACAAGTTACGAGAGAACCGTAGTAAATAAATTCAGATACCGCTTCTTGGACCTCGTGCGTGCGAGACGCGTAATGTCAGCCATCAGCTGTGCACTTCTGAGACCTCATGTCAAATCAACTTGTCTAGTCGATGATACACACCCTTCGATCGAACTCATCCGGAATGTCTGTCGGAATATACGCCACAAATTCGTAGTACTTATCCAATCCTCCAAGTTCCATTTCCGCAGCCAGGTCTGCCAGTGCCTTTTGCGGTCTCTTGTTGTCCAATGGTATCGTCAATCGAAACCCATCATCCCAAAAATCCATCTGGTGGTGAAGTTTATGCTTCTTGATGAACATCAGAAGCTTGGTTTCTGCTATGGGGATGAACAGGGCGAATAGGGTCTTCATTTTGCTCATAGGCCTTCGGTCCCATATTGTGTGGATATGCGTGAGTTTGGTGGCGGCNNGAGACTTGTTGCTGAGAGCTTAGATCGGCGCAGGGAACTTACAGTGCACTAAAATGGCGGAAGAGTCAGCTTTATATGGAAAAGTTGCTGGCTTCATCTGTGATGAGGACGATCTCGACGCGGCGGATGAACAATCACAAGTAAATAACCGCCTTTGTCACGTCTCAAAGGACGATGGTGGTTCTGCCAGTGCTGTTCAGCTTAGCGCCGAATGCTCTGATTCACCTTGAGTCTCCATTGCAATTAATCCCTTTCAGCTTTTTGCAAACTGGCTTTCCTTGCCATTCTTGCGCCCACGGCCATTCAACACAAGTGCTATACGGAGATTGAGACAGTGCATGCCATGAATCGGTGAGTGTATTGAAGGGACATTCAGCTCAGGTATCTCAATGAGACTCCATTCACACGTATTGAAGGGACTTTCGAGAACTAATCTTCGGTCGATCCTCAGTACCAAGAGTACCTCGCCAAGCGTTCTTTGTGATGGGTCTAAACCTGGGGCATCCACCAAACCCAAGAAAGATTCCGGTCGATCATCCAAAGGCCGTCGCAATCGATGTCTAGTTCATCTTCTTTCCAACTTTCCTCGTGGCCATCAAATCTCCCAATACTCCAGGTCTGCAAGCTTAACCTCGACACGATTTGGGTCGCAACCAGTCACAGTGAGCCTCCGCTGCCAGTATTTCTTGAGTCCTCTTTTCTTCATTGCCTTGAAAACGTCGTCAATTGTGTCCTCCACGCTGTTGCTCTCCACAAACGTCCGAGTGATCCGAAGGAACTGCTTCTCCTCGTCCAGAAACTTGGCTTGGTACTGTCCTCGTGACTTTTCAACGAAGCGATCCAGCTTTTTGTCGTTGAGTGGACGGCTCGGATCTCGGCGAAAGAAGTTGTGTACGTACTGAATCGCCATCGTGAGAGGTAAGATCGACTGGTCTAGGGACGGTTGTTTTGTGATGAGGTGGATGAGGAGCGTGCCCTCGACTTCGCAATGCACGAAAGATGCAAATGGACGGCGGCGGAGAGCATCTTGTCGACGGCCATTTGGGCGATGATGCCGCGCACTCGAGATGGTGTTGTATTCACTGAGGCACGAGGACCGTGATGCTCAGGTTGCTATGCATATTCACAGAGGAAGCTGACTCGATGTAGATACCACTAGTCAGTGAAGTCACCGACAGAAGGGAGTGTGCACTTCAATCACAGAGTGAAGGTGTCTCGGAAACGTGATTGCGTGACGTTGGGCATCAGTGATTGACTAATTCTTTGCGCATCAATCGACAACGAAAGACTGCTCAGGGCAAATTGTCACTGACTCACTCGAGCGACACAAAGATACGGTAAATCTACCATTTTCGGGCTGAGAGGATGAAATGAGCGTTCGAGTCTCACAACTTGGCGCTCGGAGGCGTCCACTTGTTCACGGGCGAAAACCTCAGAATGATAAGTAATTAATTGAAGCGCAATCCGTGAAGATGTGCGCTGTTCTATCTAAAGTCTAACTGATAATACTTATTTCGCATCCTTGATGATGAGCTCAGCAGCAATCTCAGCAATGCCATAAACCGCAGTCTGAATATGCGCCGAGATCAACAGAGGAATAACACTAGCATCAACAACACGAAGATTCTCCGTCCCATAAACCTTAAGCTTAGCATCAACAACACCACCATCCGCCTTCGGAAGCATAGCGCAAGTACCGCTAGGATGGAAAATGCTAAGCGTCGTTCTCAGAACATAATCCTTGAGCTGCTCATCGGTCTTGACATCCAGACCAGGCTCATACTCATCCACCCAGATCGAGCGCATGGGCTCCATGTTGGCAATCTTTCGATTGTACTTGACTGTTTGGAGGACAGCCTCGACGTCGTGAGAGTTGCTGAGGTAGTTGGGGTTGATGGTGGGCTTGCCGGCTGGGTCGGAGGGATTGATGTGCACGCTGCCGCGGCTGAGAGGATGCATTACTACACCGATGAGAGTGACGAAGCCCTTGCCGAAGAGGGGAGATGTGGCGGCGGGATAGCCCTTTACTCCGGTGTAGCCATCAGAGAAAATAACCTCGACCTGGGGAACAGAAGAATCCTTGAGGAAGTCTAACTTCTTCTTGTCAACCTTGCTAGCGTCCTTACTAGCAGCATCCTTGGCAAGTGACACCAATTTGGCATCGTTACCGAGGGCTTGCTTCCATGTTGAGAAGGTATACGCGCTGCCAGTGTAATCGTACAGAGAGCGCTTGCCAGCGTTCCAGAGAGCAAGCTGCTCAGCGGCAAAGGTAGCATTGCTTCGAAGGGCGTCGAAGGAAAGAAACTCAGGCTTGAGCTGGTATGAAGTCATGACGCGGAGGTGGTCCTGGAGATTCTCGCCGACGCCGGGA
>NW_023501660.1:0-11767 GCF_013396195.1 Fusarium tjaetaba | reverse complement strand
GTCGGCGAGAATCTCAAGGTTGGAACCCGAGATCTCCGTGTAGGCGTTGGCGCTGTAAGAGCGGTTGTAGTTGGAGGGATCAATGCTGCTGGGCTGGTACATGACACCAAGAGGGTTGCCACCAAGCGACTCGAGATTCTTGCGAACTCCAAGCTTGTTGAGAGTTGGGATCCAAGACTCTTGATGTTTGGGGATGATGCGATTGACGACAGCCTTGATGGGACCGCTGTCGCCAACGCCCTTTGAACCGTATGTCGCAGTGTTCTTGCCAGTAAATGTCTCAGACTTCATCATCGCCTTGATCATCGTCTTCCAGTTCCACCCAGGGTTACCAAGCGCTTCCCAGGCATCGTATTCAGCGACCGCAGCACGATCGTAGGTCATGAGATTAAGAGCCGAGCTCCCTCCCAAGACTTTACCGCGATTGATCGGCCAAACTCTATTATTCGCGCCCGCCTGAGGAACAGTCGTAAAGTTCCAATCGTACTTGGTACCGAGGGTCGAACCCTTCATACCGGGGATGTTGATCTTGGGTTCATTGTCGACAGCGGGGCCGGCTTCGATGAGGAGAATGTCGGCGTATGGGAGGCCTTCGCTGAGACGAGCAGCGACTGCGACACCAGCTGTGCCACCTCCGACGACGATCTAAAAGAGAGTTCAAGATTAGCCGAGAGATCCGAGGAATTGGTCGATGTAAGATGAGGAATGCGACATGTCATTAGAGTCAAAACGTGTCGATGTAGCATGAGACAAATGCCGTGTTGGATTGGCGACAGAAATTGACTCCAGCCGATGAAACTCACATAATCGTAGGTGTCCTTTGACGGAGCCGCTACTGCAGCTGCAGCAAGGCTAAACCACAAATGCAACTTGACAAACATGGTGACAGATGACGATATTGCAATGCACGGTTATCGCCACAAAGCTGCAGAACACAGACAAAAGAAGAAAGTGAGGAACATGCGCCCGGGAGCAGAGAAAAACCCTTTATTGCGTCGCCCGCTCCTGCATCTCGCCCCTGCAGATTTAGGTAGTATTTAACTGTAAAGTTAATTGACAAGCGCAAGACTCATCCATGACAGGGAGCGGAGCGAGGCCTCTTTAGGGCGACCAATACGTCCTTGGCGGGCGATGAAACCCCGCCAATGCAGTATAAGGTTTTGCTTAGACCAGGGACCAAGGGTCCTTCGCTTAGAACGACGAATGGGATGGGGGATAGTGCTGCGGAGAGTGATTATACAGACCTGAATAATGCCATGGTCTGATGCGAGAACCGCGTACAAACCCAAACAGTCAAAGCCACTGACTCAAGCAGTGGAAAGTTCGTGATGAATGCAGTAGGTGGCAGAACCTGATGCTACCTCTAATAGAATTAAAGTTTCGGCAGCGACTGCGCCGTGTGAGACTCCAGATCTGACAACATCCCCTGTCCCGTCAACAAATGCCGCGCAGACCATGCTGTACATAAACAAAAACTCACGCTACCAATTACTACGCAACTTCATTCACTCCCCCCTTCCCTTTCCCCCTCTTTTTTTGCACTCTGATCCTTTCGTCATATACGCTGATCATGGCATCCGTGCAACCACCAAACCCATTACCGCCTGATCAAAACGTCGGTCCAATCCTCCTCGGAATATCAGGAACATGTCTCGCCCTGGTGATCATCACCACTAGCGTCCGGATCTGGGTCCGCACAGCCCTACGATCGTCGGGCTGGGACGACTACACCATCGTCATCGTGACGCTCCTCGGCATCGCGCGGTACGGCGTGCAGGTTGGACAGGTCAGTATTGGGAACGGACGACACCGATGGTACATTGAGCCGGAGGATTATGTGCAGAATAATAAGTTGGGATGGGTAGCGCAGATTTTGCTGTTTGCGAGTATTTGTCTGCTCAAGATTTCGATATTGTTGCTGTTGTTGAGGATTAAGGACTCGAGGAGGGTTAGGTACGCGGCGTGGGGGATCATGGCGGGGTTGGTTATTACGAATTTCGGATGCATTATCATTTTGCTTTCGGAGTGCAGACCTGTCAGTGCGTATTGGACTGGCGTTGGGGAGTGTTGGAATCCGAGGATTCGAATCTATTACATTTACGCTACGATCGGTATGTATTTCGAGTGTGAGTGATACAGGTCGAGGTTGGCTAACGGAACCGGGCAGCATTTTCTATTCTTACAGATTTGATATGTTCACTACTGCCAGTCTTTGTGATATGGAACACCAGCCTTCCATTGAAGACAAAGATCTCCGTTTGGGCTTTGATGAGCTTAGGGCTAGTGTACGTTTGCCCATTCATCCTCTTACCTATTACGATTCAATCACTGACACTCAGCAGAGCTACTGGTTTCGGCATCGCTCGTGCCACTTCCCTCGGCGTCGTAACATCAGACCTAAGCTGCAAGTCACTTCCAACCCTCCACGTTGTACCCACTAACAATTCTAGGGGTCTACGCCATAACAGCAATCTGGTCGAACCTCGAACTCTACCTTGGCATCGTCGGCGCCAACCTCGCCCTCAGCCGCTCGATTTTCGCATACTTCTTCCGCGAGGGCGGAACGACAAAGGGGTCTTCGTATGGGGGCATGGCGCGATCAACATCAGCGTCAAGAAATCTTAGAGTACCAAGCTCGAGCGGCTTTCGGTCGGGGCAGAGTCGAATTCAGTCGAGGGATCAGGATAGTGAGATCTCGTTGGTGCAGACGACGAAGAAACAGCCGAGTACGTGGTATACGGAGGAGGGGGTTAGTGATGAGAATTTGAACAGTAGCAAAGGGGGGAGGAGTGAGGGATGAGCATTTTAGGTGTAGGGAAAAGTTATGGAATTAATTGCGTTTGAATTGAATGACTTGCATGATTGAAGATTGTTTAATTTCGAGTGTCATTTTGGGTGAATGCACTTTTGACTCATCGTTGAGGATGATTGAAAGCGATAATGTCCATCGGGCAACGCGAATTCGACATATTAGCCTCGTATCCAGAAAAGTCCGTAATCTGTGATCCATGCTCGATAAAATGGTGGTGTTGAAGGACAACTTATACGTTGAGCTACTGCATCAGTCACGATGATTGGTTAACTCTGATCGTAAGTACGATGGGCAAGACTGGACTGACATGAACTAATGTCAAGCCCGCTAGGGGTTTAAAGGAATCAGACATTAGTTCTAGATCATGCATGAGTCCTGGTAATATTCGCATGCGGGGCCCGCATTAGTGGTTCGAGATGCGAGCGACATTCGATGTAGGTGATGAGATCGTGTAGATGAAATGACAGTAGGGACTTTGCGTGAGGTATATAAGTGTAGCTGATCGTATTATCTTAATATTTAATCGAATAAAAACATCGAAATCAATTAACTTCAGCAATCATCAACATAAAAATGGCCGCAATCTCAGCTACCGAGTTGCCCAAGTAGCTCTTCATCAACAACGCATACGTCGACTCCAAGTCCAACAGAACGTAAACAACGTTCCTTCAATCTCTCTTCTATCACAAACTCGATGTCTGACCAAATTTATAGATGCTCTGTCTACAATTCAGCCGACCGCTCCCTCGTCGCAGACGACATCCAGATCGCCGGCCCCGAAGACGCTGACGCCGCAGTCGACGCCGCCGAAAGGGCTTTCACCGCCTAGAAGAAGACTCTGCAAGAGGTTGAAAAGTCTTTGATGCTAAAACTCGCGGACCTGATCGACGAGAACGCTGAAGCTATCTTGGCTCTCGCGGCTTTGGCCCTTGGAGCGCCCAAGCCGATTACCTGGACTAGACAGATGTGCTCGGCGCTCTTGCCCTATGTCGCTGCATATCTTGATGAAGCCCTTGGGGAATCTTGGACAGCTGATGATGTTCATGAGAGTCTGTCACTCATAGCTCCAAGTAAAAATACTGATAAGGTTTACAGATGAAGATTGTATGACATGAACCATTAGGTGTTACCGTCGGAATCATCTCATGGAACGCCCTATTCCCAATGGCAATCTACAGAACCTCTGCCTCTCTCTCAGCAGGAAACTGCTACATCTGCAACCCCTCCAAAAAAAAACACCATTCGCCACCCTTACCCTTGGTACCCTTATGAAAGCAGATGGTTTCCCTCCCGGCGTTTTCCAAATCCTCACCGGGGACGGCTCAACAGGTTCTTAAGATGCTTTCGCACCACATGCGCGTCAAGAAATTTCCTTCACAGGCTCTGTACCCATCCAGAAGAAGGCTCTCGCGGCGGCTGCAGCTAGCAACCTCAAGCGGGTTAGTTTAGAGCTGGCTGGTGAGTATCCCGCTGTTATTTTTCATGATGCCAATTTGAAGAAGGCTGTTGTTGAGGCGGTGGAGAGCATTCTCCAGAATACAGGGCAGCGGTTTATGGTTTTGAGTTGGGTCTAAGTTCAGGAGGGGGTTAATGAGAGGTTTGTTGTCGCGTATCGGGATGCGATGGAGGCGAGGGCCAAGGAGCTTGGAGATGTGAATGACTAGAAGACGAGGTTTGGTCCGCTTGTGGATAGCTTGCAGTATAATCATGAGAAGGGAATGGTCGATCGAGCTTTGGAGCAAGGAGATGGAAAGCTTTTGACGAGCGGAAACCCCGTAGGCGACAAGGTATGTCAACTGAGTAACCAATGCTTATAACCAATGCTAACAACACTAAGGGCTTCTGGTTCCCCCCCGCTTTCATCGAAGTCGCCAAAGAATCCAAGAGCACAAACAAAGAGATCTTTGGCCCGGTGTCTGTTATCGAGAAGTTCAAGGACAAGGCCGAAGTCATTGCTCGAGCGAATAATAGTGAGCATTGATTAGCTGCTAGTGTTTTCACGCGCGTTATCAACCGAGCCCTGTGTGCTGTGGGTGATTTTAAGGTTAGGATAGTTAGAAGCAACTTTATTAATCGCATATTTCTCAAGACACCTTGTGGTAGATACAAGGAGTCTAAGCTGGAGAGAGTGTGTAGTCTCATGGGGTTGAGTTCCTGTATAGAGCCCAAAACTGTTATGATCGACATGACTTGAGGAGGGGGTCACAAGTTATTTACTTATAGGCAAACACAGTCTCTTAGAAATGTTTAGAATTGTTAGCAATCCATCTTTTTCCCCTCGGATTAAACGAGCTTTTGCAAGGTATTTTTATTATCTTAGTCCATCTCTAGTTACAGGGTATGTAAGAGTTCGTACAACCTATCTCATCACAGTACCTCAGTAAGATGGACTCATACGCTCTCTGAAGTCAAGAAGCAGTAGCTAGTCACGAGCGACTGAATTAAGCAAAGCGTTATTCATTCTAGCGGAGTAAGTGCCATTGAATTGCGTATCCCAGCATTTATACACTCATCTTCAAATTATGCAAGGCGAAATTATGCAAGGCGGATACCCTGATTAGTTCAGGCATTTAATGAGACTCCATTCCAGTAAGCTTATCGGTAATTGCTGTCCGATAGCTCTCACGTAGCGCCGGATTCAAACCGATTCCTTCGGAGACCCTCCGAATTTACACTACAGCTCAAAAACATGCTAATTCCTGTAAAAGCTGATAGACATGCGATTATCGACTACGCACGCAACCACAATGGATGTACCTATCTTACCACCCGGTGCATGGAATTCCCATATGCACTGCTTCGACCCGGAGCGCTACCCTTTCAAAACAACGCGCGCGTATACCCCGCAGCCAGCAGTACTGAAGGACCTGATCCAGAACTCCAAGGCTGATAATGTGATGCTTGTACAGGCGACCATTGAAGATGGGTATACAGGCTTGCTTGAACATCTGCAGCAATGCCGGGACCAGCATCCTGCTAAGCATGTCCGCGGGACTATCTTTTGGGATCCTGGAGATTTAGGATTGAAGAGCCTCACGGAATTTGAGTTTGAGAAGCTGCATAACGCAGGGGTTCGATCTGTGAGGATTCATGGATCTTATGGCGGTTCTGGGGACGACGTGTCTTGGGTGATTCAGCAATTTCTGGAGGTTGCTTCTCATTGCCCTCTACGTAGATACAACTGGAGTATCTCTGCCCAATTACCCCTCGCGACATGGTCTTTAATTGCAGAAACCCTGTCTTCCCATCCAAACCTCAAAGACATCCCCATCATCATCGACCATAACGCCTCCACAACACCATCCTCCATCAACACCCCCGAATTCACATCCCTTCTGAACCTCCTCTCCTCACCAAATATGTACATCAAACTCGGCGCCCTCCACCGAAGAAGCAAGCAAATCTCCCAAATGGAGCACATAGTAAAAACCATCGCAAACACTGCGCCTGACTCGATCCTTTGGGGAAGCGACTGGCCGCACTGCAACGCAGCGATCCGAGGACTTACCCCGACGCCGCCGCTTGAAGTTGACACGGACCTGGAGCTTGGACTTTTGAGGGATTGGCTTATGGATGAGCAGTGGGAGCGTATGCTTGTTCTGAACCCCGAACGGGTACTCGGCACGCGGGGATGAGCCTAGTGAGCGCGGGGAGAATCTGGGGTCGGGATGGGGCCGATGGTCTTTGAGTCGGGGAAGAAGTTGGGGAGTTCTGGCGTATAAAGAGTGACATCCTCATAAACATCATGAACAGAATCATCACAATTAAACAATCTTCTTTAAACCACTGGGCCATTTGCACCATGGATAGTTCTAAGTCCCAAGTAGACGACGTCACCGTCCTCAAATCCACAGGTGAAGAAGTCGAAAATGTCCCTACCAAACAACTCACCCTCCTGGACACCTACCGCTCCTACGCCCCCGAATTCTCCAAAGAAACAGAAGCTCAACTCGTGCGCAAGATTGATCTTCGACTTCTTCCTCTAATCGTCACCATTTACCTCTTCAACTACCTCGATCGCAACTCCATCACCCAAGCTCGTCTCTATGGCCTCCAGGAAGACACTCATGTCAAGGGCGCGACGTACCAGACGGCCATTTCTATCTTTTCTGCGGGGTACATCATGATGCAACTTCCATCTACGATGATTATGACAAAGATGCAGCCTCATATCTTCTTGGTATGTCTTCATTTGTGGCATTTGAGATCTGACTAACTAGTATAGCCTGGCTGTATCATCCTTTGGGCTTGTGTCAGTGCCTGCACAGCTGCAACGTCCAGTCCAGCCGGTCTTCTCATTGTTCGTTTCGTCCTCGGTGTCGTCGAAGCGCCATTCTTCCCTGGAGCTATATACTATCTGAGCACATGGTACACTAAAAAGGAACTCGGTATTCGCATGGCGTTGTTGGTCTGTGGCATCCTCTTGTCCAATTGCTTCGCCGGTTTGATCTCAGCGGGTATCCTCTCAGGCATGGCCGGCGTCGGACACCTTGCTGCATGGCGATGGCTTTTCATCCTTGAAGGTCTTGCTACTATCGTCATTGGCGTCGTCGCATTCTTTCTTCTTCCTGATTACCCTGGTACTACGGGCTGGTTAAGTGAGGAAGAAAGAGTTGTCGCGCAGGGTCGATTGGCCGTTGATGCTGGAAGTGAGGAGATCCTCGGTGAAGAGGAGATCACCATGAAGCAAGCCATACTCTCAGCCGTTCGTGACTACAGAGTATGGTTGTTTGCCTGTCTTCAAATGTCGACAACTGCATCTATTTCATTCTCACATTTCTTCCCGACGCTGATCAAACAACTCGGCTTCAAAAACAACACCATAGTGCTTCTTCTTACAGCACCACCGTACCTCTTCTCCTTCATCTGGTCCCTCAGCTTCGCATGGGATGCCGATCGTCGACAAAAACGATCTCCCCACGCTGCTATCTCCGGCCTCACAGCCATCGCCGCAACCATCGCACTCGTTGCTGTTACAGACCAAAAATGGCCCCGCTATGCGTTAACCTTTCTTGTCAGCGCTGGGACATTTGGGATTTACTCCACGACATATCCTTGGCTGTCTTCAACCATCGTTCAGCCACGAGTCAAGCGTGCGGCCTCAATTGGTATTGCGAACACACTTGCAAACAGCGCTTCACTCTTTGCAAACTACTTCTGGCTTGACCAGTATGGCCCCGACTTTCGAGTATCTTGGGCCTGTATCTTGGCTTTTCAAGCATTGGGGTTTGCTTGTATCATGGGGTTGAGGTATTCTCTTAAGCGGGCCAACAAAGCCTTTGATGAACTGAGTGCAACTGTGGATGAGACTAGTGAGGAGGGTGTGAACAGGTTGGATAAGGATTCTCAGAGAGCGGTTCTGAATGGATTTAGGTTCATTGCTTAGAACAGTTACACTCAAAGACACGCGTGCCAACTACCGGCTAGATGCGGAGAGCGTATCCGCAACATATAACGAATTATAGCAACAAGAACTAGAATCCGCAAAATGGGCGAACAATTGTAACTAAATATAAATAGATCGATATACATAGTTATCTCCTTAATAAATGATTCTTCAAAAGATTTCACAGAATGACCACCGCGGTCTCAAGAGCTTTTGAGGTCATGCTAGAGTTCCGCCCACCTTAAAGTCTTAACCGAAACGCGTCTCATCGCTGGATTGGAACAATTTACAACTAGGTAATTTAGTCTGCCTGGTGTCTGATGATACCTCCTAACTATAACTTGGAGTCTTAGCTAAGCTTCCTGATCAAGCATAATAAGCAGAAGTTTGACCTGATCCCATGTTCAACCAGTCCAGTACCTATACTCGGAGTGCTTGCACAGCTGCAAATCCATTATTGCGGTTTCGATAGCCAAGAAGTTCTCAATCAGCTCTCCATCCATGGGATGCTAACTGCATACCGCCCTTGCGGTTCAGGTAAGCTCTCAGTGTAGACATACTCAGGTAACTCAGCGTCCTACAACAGAACACAATATGGTCGAGTATTCTGCCGAAGATGGCTGACAATGGCATGTTATATTCCAAGATACAGAGGGTCGCCATGGCTGCGAACCGCTTCCGCTAAAAAGTCGACGGCGACAGCGTCCTTAAGGGGCCTTAACGAGTGCATCAACGAACCTTAAGTCGAGCGAGATTCCGTATTATGGCGGAAACTTGGGCATGAAAGCTACTGGAGCGTACGCAAGCATTTATCCAATATCGACAATGCTATCATACAAGCAGGTTCCTTCGGAAGCGTACTGATTTCGGAAATCGGCACGGGCCGTTGTAGCCGATCCCCACAGCGGCAGAGACAGACGAAATACGAGGCTTCGGATTACATCCAATGACGAGAAATGCTATGACCTCTGGGGTCTACAATTAACAGCTCACCGAGATTCCGGCTTTCTTAGCCGCAGGCCTTCTTACCACTTTGCTGTGATATAAATCGCAGGACTTTCGGAACTCGGAACGGCGATCCTCGCAGGCCAGGACGTAAGTCTGGATGAAGAGGGCTTGGTTCATTGTTCAAAGCACTTCATTCGAGGTCCAGTTCGTATAACATGACGCGGCCGCGGGCCGAAATATGGGTATAGGACTGTATCGTAAAGCAGCGAATCGGTAGTTGCAAGTCCAGCTGATACATACTGCGTGATGTCAAGATATAAGATCGCCTTGTCCCCCATTGATCATATCCATTGCTCACCCTCAACTACATCATCTCTCCACCATCCGAACACTTCTTAAGCTTTTCAACCCCTGCCTATAGACCAGGTAAGACCTTAATAGCCATTACATACGTCCCGCCACTTACTAGCCCGAAGGAGTCATCATGAGATTTACCACCGCCATCACTTACATTATGATGTCCGCAACAGTCGCTCTGGCTGTTCCGTCGGAGAAGAGAAACGCCGAGGCCGATGAACTCATCGTTAGGGGCCTTGAGCTACGTGGCACTTGCTGCACATGTCCTAATGGACAGGCTGGTTGTGGTGGATATTGTTACAGCAACTGCCCTCAGTGTATCTGGAATTCGTGTTAGACGAGTCATGTA
This sequence comes from Fusarium tjaetaba, assembly GCF_013396195.1. NCBI lineage: Eukaryota > Fungi > Ascomycota > Sordariomycetes > Hypocreales > Nectriaceae > Fusarium > Fusarium tjaetaba. The sequence goes on along the minus strand of NW_023501660.1, from coordinate 1,915 downwards.
CTAGCTCTGATAGGCTAAGTCCGCAAGTAGACGAACATATGGCAACTTCTTAAGCCTGTTACCTATCAAGAAACTGTCGTCTGTGGCTATCATGAGAGTTTGATCTCTCTGTTTCGTGAGGCTGTTCTGAAGCTCAAATGCTGGAACTAAGAGGTAGTTATTCTCGCTGTCAGAGAGTTCTAAACGTGGTTTACCATTCTATTCAAGGAGCAGTAGAGATTTGTGTTTAAGAGTTTAAGTTACCGCAGAGAACTCAATCATTCAAGATGTAATGAATGTTTATAGCTCAACACTATTCTCTTATACAGTCTAAAGACCGTGTTGAAGACAGCTTAGACCCAGTTACTTTCCTTTCTCTCGAGAACCTCTTTCTTGTAAAGAGCCTTTCATCATGTCTGCTGGTAGACTAGGATGGTCCGAGGAAGGCCCATCTGCTGATTCTATCCCTATCGATGTGAGGTCTACTGGGGCCGCGAATGCATGGAAGGTTACTCGTATCCGGTTCGAGGGGCCGTAGGTGCTGGTCGTGTGGAGACGACGAGTTCAGACTTGTCGGAAGACGGTTCAAAGTGCCTACTTTCTCACTGCGACTACGCCCTGACAATCTAGGGCTGCATGACAACATCGCGGAAAATGGATCTGAATGCGACGAGTTTGGAGTGCCGACTGCCACAGGCGATGGGCAAAAGGCCAACATCTTTGCGTCGGAACTCTCGTTGGCTTTTTTACCCATTTCTCTTGAGCTTCTAGCGTGACCTGTAAATATTGGGCCAAATTCGAAGTAACTGGCGACAAAACTGACTCTTTTCCCCTTTACATCTCCGGTGATAGACCCAGCAAGGCTAGAAGTGGTCTCGAGCACTTCCTGGACAGTAGCTATTTCTCTGACTTCTCTGCCGTGTTTTCAATATGTTTCATGAAATCTTCCCACTCCAGCCGAGTCACGCAATCAGCTTCGGTAGCTTTATCAGCTTCGTGCTAGGCCTGCCTCTCCAGACCACGGATTGATCCATCCAGCTGCTTCTGGCAAGCGACCCGCATAGTCTTCATTTCACTTTCAGTGAACTCCTTCTGTCAGTCTGCGAAGTTATTGAGGAACCCAATCCTTTTTTGTATTCTATGACTTGCGGCCTCCAGATGTTTAAATTTGCCGTCAACTGTCCCCAACAACTCATTGATTCTGGCCTCGACGCCACTAACAGTTGTAACGACAAGATTTTAGATGGTTTAAGGTCAGCTCGCTCGCCATTTTGCTAACGGTATTGAACGAAAGACATTTTAATAGTTCCGTAGCGCACACTGCAGCCGAAAAAGCTGCATAATCGCGCCATGAATCATTTTTGTGCCCATCTGCGTAGCCTGAGATACCTCGAACCGAGATGCAGCGTTTAAGCGCTTGGTTGCCAGCTGCTGCTCCCATTACCGCTATGGTCTTCCATCTCGAAACAGATGACGTCTTCCCTACGACCTAATTCTCACTTTTTCGAGTTCTTTGTGACCTGATCTACAGTTCCAATAATACCGCAGTGTGTTTATAGCAGCCGTTCAGCCGGACGCTGCACCCACTGGATCGACCTAAAAACATCCTCTAGCGGAAGGCGAAGACAGTCACATTCGCCCCCTCGATGTATATAGTCGCTCTGCCATAGGAAGTCGACTGAGGGGCGGCGATATTGTCTCCCGGGGTCATCCAGTGACACGAGTTGCCGCCGAAGCACATCCTCCATGCTGTGTTCCAATGACAATCACAGCCCAGTCTGTGTATAAGCTGTGTAGCAACACTCGAAAGCTGAACCGGTGGTTGCCTTATCTTGCCAGTTATTTTGAAGCTTTACTCTAGCGGCTTGCCCGTCCTGTACGGAAGGACTGACGTGCCAAGCACAACATCACCCAAGCGGAATCAAATGGGTGGAGG
>NW_023501659.1:0-77100 GCF_013396195.1 Fusarium tjaetaba | reverse complement strand
GATCTAAGGGGAGCCTCTGAGGGAAAAGCGCGTGCACGTCAGTGAATTTTGTCCGGTCGGAGGCGCGGTGGTATTTATGAGGGAAGAAGGCAAACTCCGCTGAGCCGTTGACTTGTCTCTAACGGGGTGGCCAACTTGGCAAGGGGATTGGGGATGAGGGGATGGAAAAATTTAGTTGACCGAGTTTTGTATCAAAGGGATTAAGAGGTGGTGCACGGGCCACGATCACCGTCATTGTTCATGGATGAATGTGGATGGTGGGTGGCTGGGGATGGATGATATTATGGCACCTAGAGGTTGGCAGTATCATGATAATGAGGTTGATCAAGATGAAAGACGTTTCAAATCAGTCACAATAGGTGAATCAGCCGTTTGATCATTCAAATTTGTTCTGGAATATACATTTATTAGATTATGCACAGCTGATTCAGAGCTTAATTCGATCTAGAACTCTATCTCATTCAAAACGATCCAATTGAATTTGGCTGGTGAGGACAGATCAGAACGCAAGGGGAAGGTCCCCAAACCCGAAAAGACACGGGATGAGAGTGATGACGGCCCCGTAATGCCACCGTTTCCCGAGCTTCGTCTTACAAGATGATCGTTTTCAAGAGAGGAACAAACAAAGTCCGTGGAACTTGAAATGCATCATCAAATGTTTACCAAAGTAAAGTGAAGATCTTATTTTACTTGCGCTGATGAATTAACAAGCTCAAAAACGGTCACAGAAACTGATCCTTTTTTATACTGAAGCACGTGCATCACCTCTCTTACACGTTCACGTCGCGTCAAAAGAAGCCATGCAGCAAACCACCATAACCACTTAACAGCTTTCACCCTTTTACCGAAACTGGGACGCATCATACCCAACCCGGGATACAGGTCCACCTTGGATCAAGTCCAGGCAAGGGCAGGTATCAGGTGACCATCCCGTTGCAAACAATGAAAAAGAAAGCAATCACATCGGGTTTCGAGCTTGTGTTCCCAAGATTTGTGTCACTGCGTAACTGAGAACATTTTACATGATGCTGGGTCTTTATTTGTACTTCATGTCTCCTGAGGCCACGGACTACAAGATGATCCCTCCGGAAGCGAACGTGAAGGTTGCGGATGTGACCAATTGCAGCTTATCTCGAGTCCACTATCAACCCACTTCGTCCAATCACCGCCATTCTCATTTAGAGGCTGCAGTGAGGCCAATCACTGTAATTAAATGGCTCTCCCAAGCTCAAGGTCAGGCCGCATTGGGCCAGTCATGGACTCTTAGCAGCCAGGATAATTCTCCTTGCCGATGGAAGCCAGAGAAACAGCCACACCATGACTCATCCTGTGGCACTCTTAGTGGCATCACACGTGACCATCTTGCTCTAATCTTATCGCTTGTGGGGCTACCAGAGCCAAGCTGGGGTTCCAGAAAAAAAGTTCCTTCACTCGAGACTGAGCGACGGCTTGGTCAAATTTTCAATTGATAACGTTCAACAGTATCACTTTTCCTCATTCATTACGGAAAGGATACTATCCCAAGAAATAAGGGCCGCATTAATATCTTGCTTCTTGAATTAATCATCAGTCGCTGAATCCCATCATCGACGAATCCCTGCACGCGACCGCTTGACACCTACTGCGCTTCACATCAAAACCTACTCATAATGTCAACAAAACGCAAAGCGCCGGTCAAGCTGGCTGCTCCCGTCGCTAGAACTAGCGCTCGAATTCCCAACAAGTCCATCATCGACGAGTCAAAGGCCTCCATCGCCGGACCCGACGTCCTCCAGCCCTCGCAGGTTGAGACCATTGAGATCTCGTCTGATAACGACAGCGACGAAGACGTCTCCGATGCCGAGAGCCCAGAGGAGGAGCAGGCCGCTCAGGATACTGCCGTGACAAGCACCCGCCAAAAGGCCGCAAAGCAAAAGCCCAATGGCCAGTCTAACGACGAGGAATCAGACGCTGAGGGAACATCGCCTTCTTTCGGAGAGCTTCTCCGTGCAGAGAACGATATCATTGATGTGCCCTCCGCACTCAACGGCACAGTCGTCTCCCAGCCTTCGCGAAATGCCATTGTGCCCCCGACACACCAGTCCCTTACCACCGTTCTCTCTCAGGCCCTCCGTACCGACGACACAGACCTTCTCGAGTCGTGTTTGCACACCACCGATCTCCCCACCATCCGCAACACCATTGAGCGCCTCGACAGCGCTCTCGCCGGCACTCTTCTTACCAAGCTCGCCGCTCGCTTGTACCGCCGCCCTGGTCGTGCCGGAAACCTTATGACTTGGGTCCAGTGGACACTAGTCGCTCACGGTGGTGCCCTCGCATCTCAGCCCAAGGTTATCCACAGTCTGAGTGGCCTGCAAAAGGTTCTCGCTGAGCGCGCCAAGGGTCTGTCAAGTCTCCTCGCCCTGAAGGGTAAGCTCGATATGCTCGAGGGTCAAATGGATCTTCGTCGCAAGATGTCGCGCCCCGGTCTTCACAACGGCGATAACTCGGACTCTGACGAAGATGACGAGGATGTTATCTGGGTTGAGGGTGAAGACGATGCTGCGCGCACACCTGGTCGAAGGCGAGGTCTTGACACCGAGTTTGACGATTCAGACGATGATGTTCCTATTACCAACGGCTTTGTTGGTGACTCTGACGATGAGGAGGATTCAGCTGGTGAGGAGGACGATAGTGATGCCGAGGAGTCTTTGGACGAGGATGAGGTCAACCATGACGATGTGGATGAGTCTATGGGTGAGGATGAGGAAAGCGATGTTGAAGCTGCGCCACCATCCAAATTGCAAAAGACGGCTGGTAGCTTCGGCAAGCGGAGGTAAAGCAGAGGAATTCAAAAAGCATGTAGAAGATTGAAAAGGGGGAGGGAAGCTTGTTATCATCCTGGCGTTGGTCTTGTAGACATTGGGTTGCTTAATTTTTCTGTATGTCTGTTTCTTGCAATATGACGAGTTGATACCTCCCCATGCATTGCATCACTGTTGAGCGTTTGGACTTGAGTAGTTTTGGTCATATCATCGTGTTCATGCTCCTAGTCTAAAACTACATGCCACCGGATCGAAGAAGCAATCCCAGAAAAACATATTAAAACGATTAGATTGTCAAAAAAAATAGCTGTGCCCTTCCAGCGTCGCAAGTATTTCCAGCGCCATGCAATGCTAGGTGCCATGCAGAACAAGAAAAAGCAAATTCCTCTCAAGATGTTATCCCCCCATTGACCTCTATCCACAACACCAGTGATAGCAATGCTGTAAAAAGCTTCCCCTTCCCTTCTATGTTTCCTCAAAATAGTACACTAGATGTATCTTCCAGATGTGTCGTCTTAGAAAAGGTACTTGCAGACCATGTCAACAGCCGATATGCTATTGACTTGCTTAAGGGTGAACACCCTGACGCCACTGCTCGATTCTGTTGGTAGAACCACCTTGACCAGGCATTTGCATACCAGGTTGCAACATGCCTCCGCCATAAACACTCATGGCACCAGCGCCATAAGGGTTCATGCCGTTGGGCATGCCATTATACACCATGTTCATCGCACCCAGGTTCGTAGCTGAGCCGCCATATGGGGCTTGCTGCATCGGGGCCCCATAAGTACTGAACACAGCACTCTTTTGGTGGTTAAGAGCTGGTTGGTTGAACAGTTGCGTATGGAGGGCAGGAGATGACATGGCTGCTTGGGAGTTCTGGCCACCAAGACCATTGTTGAAGGTACCTCCACGGTAACCTCCAGATTGCGCATTGCTAGGGCCACCGAGAGCCTGCGGCATTTGGCTTCGATAAGCGGCCATCTTAGCGTCACGCTCTCTCAGAAGCCTCCTCTCATGTTCCATACGAGCGCGCTCCTCCTGAGCTTGGTTGGTCTCCCTCTTAGGATGGGCAGAGAGGACACTGGACAACTGGTGCATTCGCCCATTGATTCCTGGGATTGGTGCCTCAGCCTCTTCGGCACTGGCGTTCAGCTGGTTGAAACTCATCTCACGCTCACGGGCTTCTCGCTCAGCTTGTAGCCGTTTTCGTCGTTGACCCAGGGTTTCCTCCTCGCCAGCCTTGGGCTTATTCTCTTCCTCTTTCTTCTTCTTCTCTTCAGGGTCCTCGAATTGATTGAGGAGCTCAACGGAGAACGCACTGCTGACAGGTCGGGCTTTAGGTAGAAGGTTCTCTGCTTCTTCCTTGGCTGCAAGCCGTCGCTTTCTATCAGCAAGAGTCTCTCCTTCAAATTCATCATCCGGCTCAGTCGATGCGTTTTGTACGGAAAGTTGGGCAACAGATTGGTGTGCCGAATGAGGAGTCGTGGGAAGATGATTGGCACTGAGGTTGTTCATGCTAGGTCTGTGACTGATCACCATAGATCGAGGATCCTGGCCATGCAGACGAGCTCGGCGGTGACTGAGGGGTTCGTTCTCTTCCATCTCACGGCGCTCCATCAAACCAATAGGGCGTTGAAGATCCATAACATTCTTTGCACCTTGGTTACGTGCTGCAATGACAGCCAGAGGAATATCCTCATCATCGGAATCCTCATCAGCAGCTTGTGCCTGGCCTTCTTCCCATGCCAGGTTGATACGCTTGTTATTTCTTGCCTTCTTCTGAGTTTCGGCAACAGCATCCATCTCTAACAGTGTTGCATGCATGCCTCCTGGGAATGTTCGCTGGGTACGTTCTTTTTGCTGCTGCTTTCGCAACTGTAACTCGGCCAGGAGTGTCGTTGGGGGTCCATTGTAGCCTTCCTCCTCAGACAGGTCCTCAGCTTCTTCGGCGGCTTGTTGCTCATCATCAACATGGCCATCGCTACGACCATCGACACTGCGGGCTAGTCCGTCGTGCTCATTCGCATTCGTGTCAGCATTGACCGGTCCCAGCCCAGACTCTGACTTATGATCCTTGTCATCGTCACTAACATGGCTGTGACGTTTGCCAAGCCACATAAAAGAGGAACGCTTTCTGGCATGTTTCTTATCGCCTTCAGGCTCAAGAACCGTGGATGCAGCAACTGAAGCTCGCTTCTTTTCTTTGCCGTAGACTTCCTTTCCAAGTCTGCCGGCGCGTTCGTGATCGGTAAATGCACTGACAGGGGCGTTTGCCGAAGCATCTAGAATGCTTTCAAGGGTGGCCATGGCTGAGCCGTCCTTAACCTCGATCTCTCCTTGTGTGTTGTCGGGTAGATCAAAGTAGGCGCTTGCTCTGAGTTGTGGAGGCAAGTTTGACATTCTCGACTTTCGCTTGTCAAGTTCGTTCCGAGACAACCGTTGAGGGCGCCTCAGTGTCTCAATCGGAGCATTGACATTGGCTTCAGGTTGCACAGCAGGAGGAACATCTTGGTCCGAGTGGACAGAACGAATTGTCTCTGGTTCCTGTCCCAAATTGCCAAATCCGTCGGATGATAAAGCAGCAAATGATTCTCGATGACCAGCAAGAGGGTCAGGGAGCCAGGAATCTCTCGTAGTATCACGCTCTTGTGCCTTTGCATCGGCGTCCAACATCTTCGATTGCCTGTTGCCTTCAAACATAGCACTCATCACCTGGGAGCGTCGCTTATTTCTTTCATTGGCCTTGGGTTTATTGGACAGCTTGGGGGGCAGATTGAGCATAGCGGGAACCCGCGCAGGGTAATAGAGCATTTGTTGACCGGACTCCGGGTCAAAGTAAGACTGTGGCCGAACATGTTCGGAATGGCTCATCTGTCGCTGTCGAGGTCGAGGCTGGGGTTGAGGCTCCAAGTCATCAGGGAGGGAGTAAGGATCATCTTGTTCAGGCACCCAATGGACGCCATCAAAGTCGCCAAATGCATCCTGACATTGTTGGAATGTTGTATCTGAATGTGAGCTTCCGGGTCGCTGAGGATCCCTAGACTCTTGATCGGCAAGGAGACCAGTGCTCGCATCAGGGTGCGAGCGCTCGTTCTTGGAGGTCATAAAATCGTCGTCACCCATCATGTTTTGGAATACGTCGGTGGCGGGCATATTGGCATCGCGGAGCTCATCAGGGAGGAGAGATTCACCCTCAGGGTTCTTGACCGGTGTTTTGTCGGCCATGTCGAGGACGTCCTGGGTTAGTGCAATAGGCTCTGATTCCGATATCTCGGCAAGCGAGACCTTTGTCGACCGGACACTTCTAACAGATGCTTTGCCTGGGCCGTGACGGGATAGAACTGTATCTAGATCAAAGTCTGGTCGGCCAGCCGAATTCTTGGATCCTGATCGAAGACGTCCGGTAAAGGAGTGATTAGGCGAGAGTACGTATCCACCGGGGGAATAACCACCGTGGCGTGCGGCGTTATTTGTAGAAACGATGGAAGAAGCGATGGAAGGATGTCGTCTTAGTTGTTCGATAGCGGAACCAGGGTTACTGGTGTAATCGTCAATGGACCCAGAGGCTTTGACGCTGGCAGCAAGGATGGAGGAACGTCTGCTATCGGATCGCTTTAATTCAGTGTGTAAATCTCGAATCGCATCGTCGATGGAACTGGTCATAGACAATCGTTCGGCGGTCGCTTCGAGTTGTGCGATGTTCCCGACGTATGCTCCAGATCGGGCCTGGGAGGTAATGTCGGGAGTTGGATGTTGGATACTGAGCGAAGGTGAGTCGGGCGCTGTACGGACAATAGGCCTTGGCGTAGGCTTGACAAAACTCGTATCGAGTTTAATGCCACCGACTCGAGAAGAATGGGATGTTGTGTGAAAGGGAGGAAAGTCGTTGTCGCGGGAGTCGTGTGAGGAATGTCCGGTGCGGTGTCTTTGATGCCCAGGGGGAACGGAATCGTTGCTAGTGGAGGCCGTGCTTGACATGGCCTGGGTGGCGCTTTGAGGAGCACTACAGTGGCTGCGTGCCTGTGCCTGTGCTGTGGAGGCCGTGCTTGACATGGCCTGGGTGGCGCTTTGAGGAGCACTACAGTGGCTGCGTGCCTGTGCCTGTGCTGTGGCTATCCCTGACGCAGGGAGCCTTTCCACCGATAAAGGCCCTATAGATGCAAGAGCAGTCTCGTATTGCTGATTTTTGCTCGAACTATCTATTCGATACTCGTGCTGATCGGAATGAAGGCCCCTGAAACCAAGACTGGGCTCGCCGGTATTTGATGGGGCGGTGCTATTTTGGGTAGCGAAGCCTGTCGTATTTGATGCAGCTTCCGCTGGCGAGATGATTTTTGGCTGCGCAGTGACCTCTAATGGCTTTGTTTGGACGTACTCATGGGACCTCCGATACGATTGCCGATTACAGTTTTGTTGTAACTTTGATTCCTTCTCGATTGATCCAGAAACATTGACCTCATGAGCGGCACGTGTCTGTTCGGCGAGGCCGCCATCTGTATCTGTCCCTGTACATCCAAGAGGATCTGCGTTGCGCTGGCTCTTAGTGCTGGGGTCTGAGGGTCTAGCGGGCGACCCCGCTATAATCACTGGCGATTGGCTGGATGGCGCTGTAGGTCTGTCGAGGCCAGCACTAACACTGCTTGGCTCGAGACCGCTTGCGATGAACTTGTCGATGTCGAGAAAGCATGAATCGTCCATGATGCTGAGTGGTGTAGATGTTTGGTCGGCCAGCGACTGAAACGAGACCAGCTCAGGACTTGTTGTTTGGGGCGTTGAGAGAGGAGACGATAGCACAGGTTCTATAAGGGTGTCGTCGTTCTCTTGGCCGCGGTCAGATATGGTAGCCTTTGGAGAAGTCATGATTGATTGGTGAGCGCAAAAGTCGAGCGATCCTGCGCCAGCCGAACAAGGCAGGGAGGAAGCTGCCTTTGTGTTAATTCTTATCAAGCAAGGATGCGCTTAGCATCCAGATCGCCGTGCCAGACAGGGAATTGGATATAAATGGGCAAGATTGTCCAGATTCGGTTCCAAGTACCCGAATGTAATCGAAGACGAACGGCGCAGCAGCGCAGCACAGCGAATGCACTGACAGCTGTTATCGAAGTGACTGTAGTTTGTAGTGTGGTAATGAAAGGTCACGGGTCAGCACCCCATGATATGCTGGGCTGTAGTCGGTGTGCTATAATGATAGCTGGCTGCAGGTATCGCAGTTTCGGTAGTAGTTTGCGATAGTGGGAAGCCGGTGTCAGACCAGGGTCGAGAGCTCGAGCGCAGGGACGTTGAAGCTCTTGAAGCTGTTGGATGGAGAGAATTGGGAAACAAAAGGTCACGGCGCGACAGCGCAAATATGTCTAAAAGTAAAGTTAGGATGGCTGGACCAAAACGGCGAGACTTTTGTTCAGAGTTTGACGAACGGATATTTGAAGGCAGGGGTCCTTGTAGCAACGGGAACAAGGCGGGAAGCCAAAAGTCGACTTTGATATAAGCAAGACGGAAATGGCTGGAGAGTATAATAACTATCGCCAGCGCAGCACAGACTTGCACTGACAAAGGAAAGACGAATTAGCTGGATCGAACTGGTAGTGTAGCGCAAAGCACAAGCCAAGCGGAAAGGTATCCTGGTGTTTCAATGCTGGGTCGCGTCGCATGGAGAGACAGGATGATCCAGGTACCGAGCGAACCAGGTACGCTCGGAAAGGCCCGCAACTCAAGACAAAGACAACGACAGAGAGCAAGCAAATAAGAAGCCAGACATGAGATGAAATGAGACGATGCAGGGAACCAGAGAAAAGAAAACGTGGCTACGAGGAGAATTGGCTCGTACCTGACGGCTCGCATTTGCAGGCGCAGTGCAACGAGGAAGCTTGAGAAAACGAGTCGATATAAGCGTTGAAGCGCAATGCACGGTCGTGTATGTACCTCTCGGGTCAGACAAGTACGCAAGGTCCCAGGAGTACAAGAAGCAAACAACGAGATAAAGGGTCAGTCAGAGTTGTACAAGTCGCGGTACGGCTGATGTTGGCAGAGAGATTGGCCTCCACTGTCTGTTGTGGTTGCGTAACAATGGTATCGGCGCAAAAGAAGAAAAGAAGGACTGAATTGGATCCCAATGTCGCAAAGTTGTAAAAAGTTGGCAGTTGGAGAAAGGATGCTTGCCCGTTGACTTAAGTGGGACGATACCAAGACTTTTTCATCGGTCAATTCAGTTCAACTCGATGGATGAGACGTTATGAATCGCGCATAGTAAGAATGAGTGAGTGAGCGAATGTTGTTTACGGAAAAGTCAATGTAAATAATCTTTAACCTAAAACGTATAAACAGAGTTGAAGCTTTACTCGGACAAGGCATATGCAGCTTTACCACAATGATTGAAAACGGCATGGGATGTCACACTCTTCAATCTACACTAAACCCGCCCATGAACAAGTCTAACTTGATCAATGCTAAAGGGAGAGTCTGATAAGCCAATGCATGCTTGCGATGTGCTATAGGGCTCAGCTGATATTGCAGCAACAGCATCCCTTAATTCCTTGACAATAATGCCCATCTTGTACCCATCTCAGAGATTGGATCTCTTTGACTCTGTAAGAAATGACCAGATCGCGATGCTATGGGTCTCTTTTCTCTCTTCCATCCATTCAATGTAACTCGACCAACCATCGCAAGCTAGAAACGCCAGTCTCCACAAGCTTGATCCTTCTTTTCTCCCCGTCGACCAATGATTTAATACCGAAAAAAGAAACAAAAAAGAAGACTTTTCCCTCGCATGTTTTACCTCGTTTCGCATGCGGGCCCAGGCTTATCCCCCAGATTTCTCTACCCTCCATGATCTAGCAAAACAACAGATAATCTTCCAATGACCATCAACAAGATGCCATTTTCTGACTGTGGCTTTAGATAGCGCCGTTGATAACTGTCGAATCCTACGCTGGAACAGATACCCACCATCTTTTTGTCATGTCGTGCCCTGTTTTTTTGGTTCCCCGGAAGCGGCAGAGGATTTCAACGCCAACTCTACCGAAGAATCCACTCGCGGCCAAGTTTCTAGTCCCCGTTCCTCATGGCTTTTGAGGTTTCCCATAGGCTCAATGCTACCTTTAGTGCTAGTTCCTGGGATGCTCCGCTCAGACTGTAGAGCAGCCGCAGATGGCTTGGGCTTGGGCTTGGCTGAAGCAATGTCGCGGTGGAAAACGAACGGTGTGCATCAAGATTCGACCATGATGACGGCGAATGTCAGACTTTGAGCTCGACCCGTGCCGTATCGCTTACAGCAATAAATCATCAAGTGGTAAGCAATGCCTTGGCTGGTAATAACATATCAAGAATTTTGATATCTTGGCCACCTCTCAATCTCGATCATCGACAGGGGTTTTAATGGGCACACCAGAGCTCTGGGCCGTTTTGATCAGGATCACCTTGGTTTCAACATCAAAAACGCCTCCATCAGTTCGCAACGGCCAAGCCTCAACGACACAAACTCTTGCCAACGTTTTCTCATCTGTAAAACAGCCGTTCGCAGACCCGTTGTTGGTTTCATTATCTTGCCAGCCACTGTTGCAGAAAACCACATTGTGGCGCCTGCAACCCTGGTTCACCACGTTGGATCCTGGTCATTTACACAGGTGGCAGCCAGGGAATACGTTGTTATCTCATCATTTCATGCAGGGGCATGTGGTCCTTTGCATCTGCGTTGCAGCTCTAAAATGGTAACCTCTGAAACCAAGAAACAACTCAACTCTGCGTAAGAGAGCCGCTATCTTCCGGAGGGTCCAGTTACATCGTGACATTACTGTTGCAATCGGCTTCTTGTCCAAAACCCGGGTTGCCGGGTCACGTTTTTGTTATGGATGTCCTGAAACAACGGTAGTTGGGGCTCTATTATTAGGAGAGCATTTCTACTATTATCTTGACTCATGTTGCTCTATAGGTCTCCTAGGGTACTTACTTCTGTTCTAGCTTTGACACTGCAGTTTTGATGAAATGTCCGATGGGGTAAATCACGTTTCCCTCGCGTAAGTTCGATCGGTACCTCGATCTAACCTTGTGTTATAGCCTGGGGAGATCTTACTCAACCGCATATCAACAGATTTATTACACTCAACGGTGGTATACTTTCGCCCTTTATGTGCAATAAGCGTTTAAACAAGGTTTTATGCAAGTGAAAAGGCATTTCTCAAGTATTAGAGAGCATGTAGCATGAATAGTGGCCGCTTTCCCTTTTCGAGGATCAGGGGAAGCAACAAAATCTAGGACCTCGATTCTGAGAGACAAAAAGACTGAGGTAAATTTAGGTAGACTTAGTATAGATTTATATCTTGTTATATTGGGTTATTTTGACACTCTAAGTTTAGGTCAGAGCTGTTTGCTCTCTAAATACCTCAAGTCTTGGGCTCCTGTGGTTGTGCTTGTGTTTCTGCCTCCTGCTCTGCCTCCGACTCTCTAACAGATGGTGGATTCTCCAATCTCTGCCGCTCATCCATTGTAAGCTCGCTCTTAGCGGACCCAATTTGGATGAACGGGATGAAGAGCAAAGGAATCGATGCCACGCCAAAGGCCAGCCAGAATGCCACCTTGTAGCTTTTTCGAAGTCCCAGGTTCGCCGTTTCTGCAACCGCAATGTCTGCAATACCGAGGAAGAAACTGATCCCCAGGAAGAGAACACTGTTGATTAGAGCTCCCGCGAGCCCTTGTCTATAGCTTGGCATGTTGGTGGTCAGGAAGATGTTGCTGACTGTGAAAGTGATGTCGATGCCGATGGTACAACAAACCATTGCCGGGAAAACCCAGGCCCAATAGTTGGGATTCTCAGGCATAAGTGCAAACAGTAACATGGTAATTGCATTGGCCAAGGACGAGATGAACAACAGCACTCGTCCTGGTAGGAAGTGTAGTGTGAAGCCTCCAACGGTGCCAATGATGAGGCCACCAACGCACATAGGGATGTACCAGACCGCAGTTATGAGTGGTGATCGGTGCAATACCAACTCCATGTAGAAGCTTGAGTAGAATAGGAAGAGGCCGAAGGTGCCAAAGGCCATGAAGAGCACAGCCAGCAGACGACTCATCCCCTTAGGCGCAAAGAGGTCGGCGGGCAATAGAGGAACTCGAGCTTTATGCGTTTCGACGTACCATGCGCTGGCTAGGAACATGACTCCGAGGATCAGTGTGACGATGATATAGGGTGTAGCCCAGCCGTGGGGGGCATGTGAACTATCTGTCAGAGAGTAGACAACAAGGAGAAGGCCAGGGACGATAGTTCCAACACCCCACCAATCCATGGGGATATCAGTCTTTCTATCGCGGAAGTCGAAAGGGACAGCAAGAAGGGAAACGGAAGACACAACGGCAAAAATGATAGTACCGATCCAAAAGTACCAGCGCCAGTCAAGATACTCTGCTGTTAGACCTGCAACGAAGATACCAAAGAAGAACCCCAGGGGTGCAAAGGCCCCGTACAAAGCAAAGATGAGATTCTTTCGAGGTCCTGGACGATAGAATTTGCCCATCAGCATAACACCACCAGGAAGATATGCAGCAGGGCCGAAGCCTTGAAGAGCTCGACAGAAGATGAGCATCATGTAGTTCTTGCTGAATCCTGCAATGAGTGCCCAGAGCATGAACCACAGGAGGCCACCATTGAAGACGATGTAACCGCCATACATATCGCTGAGGCGGCCCATTGGTAGAAGCATTGCTCCTGTGATAAGAGAGAAAACACTTGAGGGCCATGTTTGTGAAGCAGCTGGGATATTGAGTTCTTCAGCTAATGGTGGAAGGATAACATGAAATCCACTGACGAAGAATTCCTGATGATGTCAGTGCCTGCGTTGAACAGTGGTTGACACAAAGGAATAGGAGATATGGAACTTACGGCCATTAACATAGAACAGAACACAGAGAAACCAAACCCTAGTTCGGCCCATATTGACTTAAACACTTCTGGTCGTTGACGACCGAGCTTCTCGACATCCATAGAAGAGTCCCGGCTCCGTCCAGCCTGGACCCCGGGGTTCTCTTCATCAGTTCGACTCATGATATGCACATAAGAGAAGATAGTATATAACAATAAGAGATAATAGTAGTATTCAACCGTCTAATGGTACACCGAGGCTATAATACAAAAAAAAGAAGAGGATGCCATCACACTTTGTAGTATCTTGAATCTCGCTTGCCCGTCATTAACCATGCTTGGCGAGTGGATCGAGGGTGGGAAAAATTGCCTCCTTCGGTATAGCGGCCTGTCTAGCTGACAAAACATTCGATTCGAGGGAGCGAGAAAATGCTTGTTAAATGCCGATGTGACGCCCGAGGCGATGCTGTTTTTGCTAATATGACGACCGAGTCGTGGAGTTGAGGGCGTAAGATGACGACCTGGCTGAGGTTTCTGGGGCCTTGGGTGATATTTATGACGACCCGGTGCAGGAATTTCTAAGATGAGATTATTAATTCTTTTTTTGAATTAATCAGCTTCATTAGAAATGCTCAACTCAATAACGTGGAAAAAGAACAAGCTCGGAGAAATCCATGGTGTTTTTGATGCCACCGCTCAGATCATTTACTCTGACTCACTGAGTAACACCAATCGACGTTCAATCAGGGTGCCAAAATAAACTGGCCTAAAGGGTTGCTAACATACACTAAACTTGCCTAAATATTTTTTCACTCTTAGAAGAGGTCCTACATTCCTCCTCTGAACTATGCATTATCCGATGATATTTCCCCGGATTTTGCTTCAGAATTATCAATCTCCTCATCTACCGCTTCCCGAGGGTCGCGAGGACTCCGGGGAGTGGGGATCGGCAGTTGATTGGCAGATGAACTGATCCTTGCTTGACTTGGGGCTCTTTGTGAAGTTTAACATCGCGAACTCTCTCTTTAACTCGGCAGAATTCGTTGCCTGGTGTCCTGAAGACCTTTCGACAAGTTATTTGTTTATGGAATATACCTAAGCGCTGGCTCGATGGAATACAGCATGAATGAGCAGTATGACTCCTCAGCCAAAGAGTGCCTGCAGTCTTGTTCGATGCAAGAGACATCGCTGTGGTTCTTGAACTCAATACGGCTTCATGATGCTGTACCATCGACAGCTTGCCATTCTGCCGAGAGACTGCATTTCATTGCCCAAAAAGAGTTAGTCTTATTCAGGGTATCATCCATATGCTTATCTTCGAGAACATAAAGACAACTCCATGCCAACCAAGCTCGCATGCTTGTGTTGTCTACTGGTCTTAGGTTTAACTACTCAAATCGCACGCCGGAGCTTGATGTAACAAAATATGTCGATGTTTCTTACTGATCAGGATGATGGCATTCAACCGACCTCCATGATCGTACAGAAGGAACCCTTTGTATTTCATGCAGTATTTGCCCTTTATCATTACGTCCATGTCGGATCGCCTGTGAGGTTCCCCAATATCACAGCTCACTACCAACGACAGCATCGGACTGAAAAAGTCAAGGAAAACGACAGACATGGCTAATTTGGCCAGCATTCTGAGATTTATCGAGAGAACGGTCCCAACTCTTGTCGTTGACCTGGATGATCGCCTTGCGTTTTAATGGTCGTGCAGCTTGCATTACCCTGGAGCTTTAAGCGTAAGTCGCGCATGTGCTGAAAACCATACTTCTCCCATAAGGAAGCAAAGATCGACCCCAATCGAGGAGATCGTAACATCGTAGAGAATATTTTACCCAGATCGATGGTTGTTATTTGTAGATCGCCAATACCAGCGCTTAATACGAAAAGCTTTCGGGGTGAAGGAGCCCAACACGAATGATCATCACATTGAGAACGGGCGCTTCCATCGTGATATGGAATACTGCAGATGGTGATATCCTACCAACGTTACACAGTGACTCCCTTCACAAGGGACAATCTCAGAAGTACAGTGACTCGTTGGAATAAAGTTACAAGCTTGACGTGGTGACAAGACCCTGCGAAACAACCACTCTCCGCTTCTCCGCAAAGATCAATTGCAAATCGATACAGATCAGCTCAACGAGTCGTGCATGTGAAACGAGACTAGTAGATCTCGAAGCACGACTCGGGGAAACACTGACGTCGTGAACTCTGACTGTACGACGGACCCTTCATGATCCGTGGTTGAAGATCAGCACTTTTCACGCAGCCGGTTGGCCAGATGGTATAGCTGCATTCCAGAAGGCAATGGGCTTTGTTTGCACAAAAGGTTAACTCAGGGCTGATGCTCTAGGCCTATCGAGAATTGGGAGGCGAACTTGAATCTGGGAACACATGGCGAGTGGAGTTGATCTCAAGATAATGGGGTAAGTATCTCTTGGAAGTGATCTCAGCTGGAAGTTTACTCCGTGAATGAGATAACTATGCCGACTTCGGCGTGAAATGATGGGGAAGTGAGACATCTCGATGCAGTTTGGGGTACCACGACTTCCATGTGATACATAACACAGGCCAAGAGGTTCGTTGCCACGGTTTGAGATGTCGCAAAGAGGAGCATTGAGCCCTTGGTCAAAGGAGAGATGAAGCAACCAACTTTCTCCAGAACACAGCAAGACAAAGAGGCCAGGGTTTCAGTCTTCAAGCGGTGTGCATGAAGCAGCACCACAAGACAAAGAGATCCATGTAAGTCATCAAGATCTCAGAAACACAAGTCATGTTACTTTTTCTCTTAAGGACCGAAACCCAATTCTACCGAATTGCCAAAAGTGAGATGGCATGGAAAATAGCCCACGTGTTATTGGATAAATACAAAGCTGGAACAAGATGCGGATATCACCTGAGGCCAAGGGGCACGGGATAAAAGAGCCGCAATTGATTCGACGGACCAGGATAATTTTAACTCGACGACATCAGGAGAGCGTGGGCTCAGCAGTTGGGTAGGGACAGGCAAAAACTCCAAGAGCTGGGGGATTTCGTGTTTGTTCGTGATATGAAATGGCGGAGGTTCAGATCCATGATGATTAGAGGGTCTCGTGTACTTTTAGCTCACGGCAGGGCTTCCGGAAAACAAGCATTGAACCAGGGCGGGCTGATGCGGTGAGTGCGGGGGATCAACGGGGCGAACTGCACTGTAAAGCAAGGGATCTGAGCGGTCGGTGATGGAAACAAGTGAAGCTTTGCTTTACTTTGCTTTGCTTTGTTGCACTGCAGTGGAGAGCGAATGCAACGGCTCGTTGTGGCTGCTGTGCTCAGATCCGTGGATGTTGTCTCTCAAGTTATCGCTTTCGGAAGCCGCTGGAGAAATGGAGCTAACGTTAGAGTACAGTACGCACGCACGCACGCTACGGTATCGTATTGTGATGGAGGGTTGTCAAGTTGAGAAGTGTGAGTGGCTGTTTTGGATGTGACGGTATATCAAAGTGTGTGTGCTGCGTGCCCGCATGAGATAACTCTGTAATGGAGGTGTCGCGTGGGGGGGTTGAGTTTACAAAGTAGACGCTCTTGAACTTTCACGATAGCTTCAATTTCAGCTAAAGAGACATAATAACACGGAAATACCCCCATGCCAATTACACTGACTCACTTTGCGAAGAAACAATCGCCGGGACATTCTGAGACTAAATTCCAGTTCATCCTCAACGAAATCATGGCGTGGCTGCCGTGTAACACAGAACCTCAACAGTAACACGCATCTAGGGCTGCACCTGCAACCAACATCAGATCTCACAGCAGAGAAAGGGGGCGCCCTTGAGACTCTGGCTTAGCGAGGGTGTGACGCCTGTGAGATAACGAACCCTGCGGACCTGGCGATGGAGGGTTACAGCGTTACAGCCAGAAGTGTTGCCAGCGGTCTTTGAGAAAAGAGAAGAGACAAAGTCATGAGAATTCTTGTCTTTATTCTTGCCCGGACTGGTCGCCACAATGGCCACGAGTTTACGGGCCTTTTAGTGAGGACCTTGGTTACACCTCTTTTGATGTTTTGTGCATGTCTAGTTCAGTTTGTCCTGATCTAAATAGTTGTCTAGACTTTTGACAATACAGTAGTTTCAGAGTTTCGGTTCAGATGGAGCATGGAATAGTCGGTGAGGACGGAACTGCAGGAACCTCAATCCCTAGCAGCGGGTCGATGTCCATTTGTTTGTTTTCCAGGTTTCTTGTGATGGCTGTTTCTCACCGGGGCTCTGCGGCTTCGGGGCCCGGGCGGGAACACCAACAGAGCCCCCGGGCGGACGCGGACGGCGGGTGGCGAGCCTGTATTCGAGGTCTTGGCTTGGTTATGTACGGTGTTTTATTGCGCGGGTTGGTCCTGGGATGAGATCATAGAGGCCTGGTTGATGAAAGCCACAGGAGGGACGATTGCTTGCAGGATGGTGGGATTGGAATTGTTGGACGTGGGGAGCTGATACTGCCATTAATCTGAGTACATGAATGAATCAAAGGACATTGAGTAAAGTAACCAACCTGTGTGAGCTCAAGAGTAAAGTACTGTATGTTCTGAGTCAGATGTGAAGCTGAGTGCTATCGTGGCCTTGAAAGATGACCTCAGCACAGTAATATCCTGACTCTTGCGACTCTCACACTGTCCATCTACTCCTGATATCCCATGCTAATGAAACCCCACCATGGTCCTGACGGTCTCCAAGACACCCCCACCAAGAGCTGGTCTGGGCTAGGCTTGACAGAATCAATGAGATATGGTTCCCACGGGGAAACCGCTTTTGATGCTGGGGTAGACACCAGAGACACTATCGTGAGCCTCACGGTGTCAAGAGATTGAGGTGAGCGCACTGTTTGTGAACAACAAAGAGCAAATGCAGTGCCCAGCCAGATACGAAGGATGTGATTGATATCAGTGCGCTTGACGCGGCCCCTGAAAATGGGACCATGAATGAACATCATCATTGCCACCCACTTCAAGATCTGAGGGGACTGGACAATGGATGTTCCATTTTTGATTTTCAGGGTATGACAGGCGCCTGGGTTCGGTTCTGAGTTTGCTGTACTGGTGGTGCCCGCTGGCTAACGTTAGCTGGGCTGGGGCTGGGCTGGCAGACCCTTCTCCTTGTGTTCCAGGGGTCTTTTCTGCCTGCACTGCACTTTTGCCTCGGGAACTGGTGTCCGCGTCATGTCATTCAAGGTGGCATGTGGGATGAGATGCTGAAAAACAAGGACTTCCATAGAAATAGATAAGCAATTTGGTGATTCTTTTAGTTGGGCTTCTCTGCAACATATGATGATTTTGAGGCCGTGGTAGGCAGCTGGACAATTGATAGCGAGGCTTGGGTCTTGGACTTGTTCGATAGTTTGTGGCGGCACTTCCAATGCGAGAGAATAGAGCAAGCAGAGTCTGACCAGCCGGACATGGACTTGACACTCCATCGATTGACAAGGGTCCGTTGCCCGTTGATTTGACTGAAATTTGAACTTGTGACCGCCGGCGTCGGACGCCAGTCATTTCCCGCTTCCATTCTCGTCTCGTCACCAAGAGAATGAATGAATGGATTGGATGGATCAGAGACAATTCCATCCATGTACCTCTACTACCGAAAGCAGACTATCCTGGTACCGTAACTACTGCTTAGTCTAGTGAGGTGAGGTGCCTCTATCGCCCCGCCCGCTCTTTTGCTCTGGCCTCTATCTCTGCTGTTGCTAGACTAAAACCAAGGTCGCCCGCGCAGTCGGAGTCTCGTATCCCAAACTGCTTTTCTCTACCAGAGCAAAAGTTGACTTTCGTCACTAGCAAACCAAGCATCTTCACATTTTTTAATCTCCCTTCTACTTTTCTTCCTTTTCCCTTCCCACTAAAGCCTTTTACCCTTCCTCCACCGAAACATCCTTCGGTCTACTCCAATTGCGGTCTTCTCATTGCCCTTACCTAAGGCAAATACTATTATTACTCACTTGTTTTTGTCCCCCCCTGCCCCTCCATCCATCGCAAGCACAGGACAGGCACAGGCACAGGCACCGCGAGTGAGCGAGCGAGCGCAACGTAGGCCAAGTACAGTACAGTACGAACGAGCATCAACCCAGTCAAGTCCGCGCGAGTCATCTATTCCCGAACCCTGGTCTTTTCTTTTTCCTCCCCTCCTCATCATGGCCACGGTAGACAAACCTCGGCGACGGTTTGTTCCAGAGCCCATTGAGACCACATTTTCAACCAGTCGATCAAGCAACAGATCAGATGAGAAAAAGACGCCTCGCACAATGAGACCCAATCCCGAACCCACACCCGAGCCCTCGCCTCGTTCTCCCTCGCCTGGTCTGAACGAGTTGCAGAAGAAGCACCAGCAGCGACCAAAGCGACGCTTCGCTCCTCAGTTGATCGAATCGTCCCGGAGAAGCCGCAGAGTTGGAGATGCTGGACCTGCGACCAAACCTACCGACAAGACCGACATTACCCCTTACACAAAGAACATCTACACCGCCACAAAACACCGCGGCAGACGACGAGACGATGCCCACGAATCCCCTTCCAATGGCCCCAGACGTCGCGAGTCCGAGGACGAGAATGTCGTTTCGTTTCTGCTAGAGATTGCTGCGAAGGAGGCAGAGCGCCAGATGCAGGAGGCCGCTATGGCTGCGTTCCCCAACAGTCACGTTCGTGAAGGAAACGTCGACCATTTTTACTTCCGTGAGAGTTCAGGAAGCGATCAATCTCCCGAGAGCACTTCTCCTGTGCATGATCACCATGGCCATCTCGTCAAGCACCATCACAATGTGCGGCGGCAATCGTCCGACAGCAATCTCGGCTGGTGGCATAAACACATGCAGGAGCATGTCGAGGCCAAGCAGGAGCAGGAACAGCAGCAGAAAGATGAGGATGCTATGGCGATTGACGAGAAGCCTGAGGAGATGGATACCCTCGTTGAAGAACCTGTAGTGGAAGCACCAGTGGTTAAGAAGGACGAGGATGTCATGATGCGAACCGATACGGCAGACCTCGATGCAATGGACCTCGAACCTCCTCCGGATCCGATGTGGACCACCTCAAACACCCCTCGTGATAGTAGTAGCAAGCGGTCATCGATCGGTGTTAGTGGTCCGATTGGTGAGACGCATATGCCGTTGCTCGATACAGATTCTTATTTGACAGCCGAGCAACGAAGTAAGGCATCGTCCCCGGCACCTGCAGCATCCCGACACATTGGCGAATCTACGATGCCCTTCATCCCGTCGGCCCCGGCCGTTGGCTCTGCAGATGTCCCGTACGCCAAAGCTTCTCAAATACCCCCAGACACCGGCGGCTTTGCTGCCACGCGCAACCTCGCCCGACCCTTCGGATACCGACCTTTCGGACGCGGATCGCCTGCTCCCTCGTTCCAGAAGAAGCGTCTGGGTGTCACACCGCCCATGCTCGGCAAAGATCTCGTCTTCCGGAGGTGTCCGTCTCCCAAGCAGACCAAGCTCGAGCCCGATCACCCATTCGCAGAACGCCATGCTGAAGAGAAGTTCCGGGATCTTTCGGGTCAGAATGGTCTCTGGAGAGGCTATTGCTTCAGATCAGACTCGAATGATAACTACCTGGTGCCAGCAGACCTGCATGCCCCACCAATGCTCGCCACGCCCAGACCGGCGGCCACTCCCGGTGACGCTTCAAAAATCAGCTCTCCACCATACACAGACGAGCCTGCCATGATCGGAGCAGCCAATGGCCAGGCCAACGGCATAGCGCAGCACCGGGCACGGGCCGGTCCCCCCAAGGGACTCCACATGCTGCATGGTATCAATGAGCGTCTGCAGAAGGAAAAGGCACATGCAGAGCTTGAAGATAAGATTGATCAGGAGTTTGACGATAGCTTTGTCACCCAAGTGTACAACTATCTATCACTAGGTTACCCGGCTATGGCCCGGGCTTTTGATGGTGAACTTTCACGGATTAGCTTGATGAGTATTGAGGACCTTGAGAAAGATGATGAGAAGCAACTCGCCCAAGGCCACCTCGTCGAATCAGAGGCCGATAAGCCTCGCGATCAGAGATGCCCTCGATGGCATGCTCTTCAATCCTATATTAAGGAGTGGGCTAGACAGCACCCCAACCTCGACAGTATGGACCCTGTTGGATGGGGTGTCCGAGAACGACGAGGCAGCTGGGCTGTCTAAGCTTCACATTGAGATGTCGTTTGCGCATTCACTGTTTTATTGCGCCTTGTTTACAACTTTCGGTTTCAGAACATGTTTATCGGTTACGAATACAACTGTTTAAGCCATCGACGGGCGTTTTGCTTTTACATCGTGGAAATTTCTACGCATGTTGTTCGAGTTTTTATAAGAAGCATGACGGGACGAGGAAGTCCCCGGAGCGGGCTTTGCTGTATGGACCAAGGTAGAGGAGGATCAAGTTTTACAATGCGTTTGTTTGCTGCTCAGCGGCGGATGACCTAGAAGGTGGTTCTACTAGATGACGGAAAGACCGGAGAGGAAAGACAAAAGCTACGAGAGGAGGACCCCAAATGAACTGGGTGATGACGGCATGCGAGACAGGATCGCTGTAGTGATTAGTGTGAGACTTCAAGACTTGTTAAGTACCGCTACACGGATGTGTAGACAGAATGCATTTCAAACTCGGCCGAGCCGACCGAGAAAGTTTGCGTTGATGATAATTGAGGCTCACATGAGCGTAATTGAGTTAACTGCTTTAGACCACGTGAACTGCCATCACAACTTTGACCCATCTTTCCCACTCTCTTCAATAACTTTCCATTCTCGCCCATTGACATCAACTGTATCATCCTCTTTCAATGCCTCTTCGCCCAGAATCTTCTCAATCGGCAACTCCGCATCTCCCATTCTAATAGTCCTCTTCCACCCATCCTTCCACTCCCACCTTTCGAGTGAGATATGCTCTCCGACTCTGATCAGCCCCTGTGCATAACATCCCAGTCTCACTACTGAGCCCCTCACTCCGTTCTTCTCATCCTCCGTTTGAAGTACAAGCGCTCTGACGGCTGGTTCACCGGGTACTGCTGTCGGCGTAGCATCATGCCATAGCTCTTCATACGCTGTGTCGATTCCAGTATCGGGGTTGACCATACTGCCCTTTTCAAGGGTCAGCTCGTTTGGTTGAGGATACATGAAGCCGGCATCGGAGTCGAGAGTGCGGGATGATATCCATTGGTGGAACGTAGAGTGGGAAGTCAAGTTTCCTTCTGGGTCGGGAATCTTGGTAGATACCGTTGTGCCGACTATGGCCCAGTCAAGGCGGGATAGGGGAAGGGGTTCTGAGGCTTGTTAATTGTGAGCGAGAGAATGGGAGAAGGGTGAGTACCATCTTGGCCGGCCCATGAAGGGTCGTTATCGGGGAGGAGAATGCGTAGATCGACGAAGCGCTTGAGGCGTGGTGATGTGATGACTATGGTGGATGTTGGCTCAGAGGCCTCGTCTGGGAGCCAGCGGATGAACTTTCTTATCGAGATCGTGCCCATTGTAGTAGATGTTGTGTATGAGGTATAAGTTGCAGGTGAATGAATGGTGAATGAGTTGAGTCAGGGTTGAGGGGGTGGATATGCGGGGGCGGAATATGGGAGCGGAACGCCGATTTCCATGCTAGGGGAGGAGAGAAAACTTGGGACCTCGGTCCTAAATGATGAAAAGATTTAGGTAACTTGGGTAAAAGCTCAGGATGAATTTAGTATATATTTTGCTGAGTTTATTTTAGCACCTTATATCAAATCCTGAGTTTTCTTTGCCCCCTAGACAGCGCTGTCCAGAGCTGCATTGAATGAACGTCTGCAGTCACTAAGGCAAAGACCAACAACAGACCATGTATACAGGGAGAACAGAGAACCACCCAGGAAGAAACTGGTCAAATCTGAAAATAATTGAGCTAAGACCAGGCAAAAAGGGCTAAGGCAGATCAAGGAAACGCTTCTCACAAAGAAAACCGTCCACTTGGACAGACCCTTTTTCTCAACCCAGACTTCCAGAGAGAAAGTAAGGAGCTGTAGAGGCATCAGAGCTGCAGCAAAAGCAGGCATATATATATCAAGTTCGATCGATGTGAAGGGTGCAAGAGAAAGTCCTATTATGATACTACGAAGAGTCAGATACGAGACGCAAAGTAGAACCACATATAGGGGAAAACGCCATTTTGTTCCTTTCAGAACTGGAAGGAGAACAAATGTCGCAGTTAGGGAAGCATGGGTGTAAAATATCAGCAAAAACGTCAAAAGAACAGAAAGTGCATAATAAACCGTGACGACATCACTTGACAGCCCCTGCCTAAATCCACCTGGGGGGAGGCTCTGGACAAGTGAGATGGCAGAATATACGAACAGGACGACATCGCGAATTGTGCGTTTCAGTGGCATGCCCCAAGCCAAGTTGTCAAGCCATAGGTTACAGACAACCCAGGATAGTTGCAGCACCGGCTGGAGGATAAATGCTGACAATAAGATCACAATGAGGGGGATGGCGATGCCTTGCGTTAATGGTTGATCGGGAACGAAGTATACTGCGATCTCGATGTATGACAGGACTGCCAAGAAGAATACCCCTCGATACGCTGGGCTGTGAATATGACTCAGGTCTCTGATGTCGTCTGGATTAAGCACCGGACTTTCTGGGTGGTTGTTGGTCGGTTCTTTGCTCGCTGATGTCGTATAAAAGGCTTCGGTTGCCAGAACGAGGGGGGCGACGAGAAGGATGATAGGAAGAATCTGGCCAAAAGTCCATTTGCTGTCGTCTTGATTGCCTGGTATTCGGAGTTTGATGAGGCGCGCCGTAATCCAGATGATAGTAAAGAATAACCAATAGACCTACCCGAGAAGATCAGCCAAGTTTCTTCAGATGATGCTTTTGCCACAACGTACTTCAGCTAGGAGCGACGTGAAAAGATCAAGTTGGATACTCAAAACTGAGTAGAATCCGATCAAAATAGGAACAGAAAAGTAACTCCAAACACGACGAGGCCAAGACGCATGGGCAAATGCGTGATCCCAGTCTCTTCCTGTCGAGCCCGAATAAGCTCTTCTGTGCCGATTACCCCTTTGTTCTAGAAGCGCTGCAGTTTTGCGCAGCCCACCTTCAAATCCTTTGAAAGTCTTTGCGATGCGAATAGCGAGTCCCCAAACAAGAAGGACGATAAACTTGATGGCTGACTGAAAGGCCATAGATCTTGTATTTACCAGATCTTCAAAATAGCAACGAGCAGGGCGGCCACCTCGATCATTGAGCCAAGGATCCTCGTTAAAAGGTCATCGACAGTCCCACTGCCGCGGATAGCATGACTTGAATTGTACACATGGCCACTAGACGCCATGCGCGCTTTGCAGGATTATTGGCGAGGTGGTTGCGAAGAAATGACAGACTGGCCAGGTGAGTTATCGAAGCAAGCCATGCCAGGTAGATCATGTACTGCCAGTGATAAGCAACGATATCGCAACCTACTGAGGCATACGCGCCGATGAGAATCGCCAGTGATGTGAAGATCTGGATATCGGCGAACGTGAGGACGCACTGCGGTGCACAATAGCATTAGTCCCTGTGACCAAATACAGAATAATAGTGAGCTCACAGAGTTCAAGACGGTTCCAAGTCTAGAAGACCCTGTCGAAATAGATCTGGAATCATGTTTAAGCCAAGGAATGCTCTGTAGCATTTCGTGAACCGAATAATCGATCGAGTTTGGATACTTGGTTAACTTCTGCGTGCCCTCCTTTCGGAAAGGGTCTAATTTGGGATCGAAGACTTTGAGATAGTAACCGACGAGAACACCGACCACTATCCACGCCGTAATAACGAAGGCTAGAGTTACCTGGTCGAAAGTCAGCTACACATGGTTGATGTTCTGGAGCGGAGTGAGGCCCACACCAATTCCTCCTATATCCCCATACGAGGGGACCTCTTTGGGGAAGTCTTTGCAGGTGGAATTGCATGTGTACGACGATTTCGACATTGGAACGAGTTTGAAGTCACGGCTTGAGGTTAGGAAACTTGGGAGGGCGTCATTAAGGCTATCTATAAATCAGGCTGTGGTTGCTGACCTGCGTCATCAGATCTAGGCAGTTATCGAAACCAGGCTCTGAGAACGAGTGGGCTGAAATGCGTGGCGATATCCCCTGTCTCAGGTCGAAAAGAATTGCGTGTGCAAGATATCCAAGCCTCGTTGGCCCGTTTTGTAGATACTGAGATAGTAAAGTCGATGAGGCATACAGACTCTCCGAATACGACAGACAGCTGAAGTCACACCCAAGGGCCAGTCCTGCTAATCATAAGCTTTCTAGTGATATTCTTGAGGTTTGCCATATCATGTTATGATGAAAAGACTTACTTGAATACTAACTAAATGTCTTTTTGAGCAGACTTCATTTATTTTAAGCAGCCCTTAAGAGACAGACAGTATAGGAAGAACAGCCGCCAGCGACCTTCTTGGCATGCATGAAGCCACAATACGATGGGCTGTAGTCATTGGGCATGGATTCTCACTTTTGGTAATCCAATATGCGAGTCAGCCTCAGCTTGCGCACGTTTTCACTCAAGCTGAAAGATGCAAGACTGGTAGAACTGTGAACCATGCCAATTGTACCGTGTCGAAGACAGGTTTGACTGCTGATCATGCATACTTCATTATGATAGGCGGCATTTTATACAATTTTCTAAGCAAACATAAATTATCGATTGACTTATTTGTACCTCTTATGCTAGGATGTGAAGATACTTAGAGTAGTTTATGGTATCTTAGGATACCTAACTTAGGATGAACTTAGTAACCTTTTGACAAGTCTATTCGCAACAACGGATGCGAAAATACCACACCATCTCTTAGTTGATAACACCGGTTCCAGCCTTCTCCTTGAGATAGTCACAGATACAATCCGCAGAGTCGGTGGCGTAATCATAAGGAGGAACGAAACCCTTCTCCTGCGTAATCTGTGCCTCACTGTTCTCGAAAAGGTTGTCCTTCTCAATAGCGAATCCATCCTCCTTAGAGTCAAGGTTGGTGACAATAGGTCGCTTGACATTAACAAAAGCAGTGCTCTCCACGAGGACTTGAGCGCTCATTCGAGAGTTGACGCCAGAGATGGGAAGATCCTCGTAGCAGCTGCTGTAAATATGCGCAGTTCCGAAACGAATGGAGGGAGCACGGCTGTTGACGTTGCTCCAGTAGTTGTGGTGGTAAGTAACGTGGAGCTTGCCGGTGTCTTGATCACCGTTGCTGTCGCTGTGACCGATGAGACTGGCTTTCCAGTGGTCGGAGAACTTGTTCCACGAGAAGGTGAGGAAGTCGGAGCCACGCTTGGCGTCAAGGAGACCGTCGTAGAAGTCCTTGTCCCCGGTGATGCCCTCGGCAGAGAACTCGTTGTGGTCAATCCAGATGTTCGTAGAGGTCTCAATGTCGATGAGATCCATTTCCTTGGGAGGATTCTTCATGGCGAGGTTACGGATGATGACATTATCGGCCTTCTTGATGCGGAAACCACTGTCAGTGAGACCAGAGCTGGAACCAACGCCGAGGATGGTGGTGTCGCTCTTGACGTTCATGATATCGCAGCCGGTCAGCTGGCCGTCGATGTGAATGACACCGCCATTGGAGAGTGCAGAGGTGAGCTCTGAGCAAGAAGTGACGGTGACGGTATCTCCAGACCCTCCGGTGGACTTTGCTCCGTATCCAACGAGCTCGTCAACCTCAGCAGCGCCACAGAGACCAGCAATTTTGGAAGCTTGAGGGACAGGAGAAGCAGTAGCCAAGAAGGCGGGGATGAGAGATATAAGTGCAGATCGCTTCATGATGAAAATAGGCACAGCCTTAATGATAGACAGATAAAGAATGTAAGTGTAGTTAAAAAAGAATGTAATGACAATAAAAGTGAGTTATCGAGACAGACACAATCTCCACGAGACAGCAGCCCAGATATAAACGTTTCTCCACAAATATTTCATCGGATTAGACTTAAGATTAAGTCTAAAGATCAGGAGTCTCACTGCTCTGACATGTTTGGCGGACGAGAATATCACCGCCTGGGCGACGATGCCAAGCTGCTTATTCCCAGTTTTTCGGGTCTGATGAGGGGAAACATTGGAGGCTGAGATATCTTGGCGGAGTGTTTCTGAAAACAAGCGAGCTTGGCTGGGTTTCAGGGCTGATGGGATGTTTATTACCGGATGACAGCGGGCGGCTGTGGTTTCTAGAAATGTGTTAAGATCGACATTTATAGCCAAATAGGGGTTGCATGCCTCGTGGTTCTACAATTATATCAAGGTATTTGCTTGGGCATTTCCTGAGGTATCAGAGAGCTGGAGATGTTTGCATCTGTAGGTGAAATAAACTTGTCAAAAGTGTGCTAAGTTTATCCTAAACTATCCCGAATCATCATGAGATATCATAAACTAGTCTAAGATATTATAAACTTCTCTAAGTATCTTCACATTGCTCCCATCATGAAGCACATGAGAAGCACCCCCTATCATAGTATTTCTCTGTGCCTTGTGGATTATACGTGATTCCCAAGCTAGCAGGTCCAACTCTAAAGGGGTAGCACTCAGTGTTGCTCTTGATGTACGCAAAGCCCTGGCAATCTGCCCGTTGGAGGCAGACAGCAGCGCAGTTGGCCAGACTACCCACTGGTTTGATGACATAGTTTAAGAGACGAGCGCTTTGAGCTTGTTGGCCGCTTTGACCGGGAATACCGCAGGTGACGTCGTCACTAAGAAAGGCTGAGGGTACTGCACAATCTGTGGGCTCTGGAGTTGCTTGAGTCGTGGTTGGCTCCCCGGATGCGCTTGTTGCAGCTTGGGTGGAGGAATCCTCGCCAGCTGGCCGTGTCGAGGTGATCATGGTTGTTGGGGCCTCAGACACAGGCTGAGAAGAAGTGACTACGTCGCCGCAGAGTGTGCAGCTCATACACTCCAAGTTGCTCCATACTCCAGGTGCATTGGAGACTCCGTCGATAGTTGGGTCTGAGCTGAACATGCACCTCATCCCAGATCGGGTGGGATCGATAGCAAAGGCCTTGCACGACCTATCAAGCTTACAAATGAGAGCACAGTCTTCGAATGTGTTTTGGTTAGGAAAGTCAGCGAGACTGCGGGCATATGGCTCAACATTGCGAGGCCAGCCACGTTTGCCACATGTTGCTGTCGAAGGCACAACATTTGCGGCGGAACAAATTCCAGGGGATGGAACGCCGTTGGCGCACAGAGATGCTGTTGCGGAGGGAGATATAGAAGTTGTAGTTGGCATGACTGTTGATTCGGTCTCGTCGCTGGCTTGGCTTGTACTCGTGGCTGTTTCAGCGTCAGATGTGATTGTGACAGCTGGGTTGGTGGTAGTCGTTGGCGCGGCGAGAGTCGAAGTTGTCTTATCCTCTGCAGCGCATGTCCACTGAGGCATATTAGCAGGGTCTTGGCCAACAGAAATGTAGTCGAAGTAGGCGTTTCCCTGTCCACAAGTATGGCAATCCATATCTGTAAACCAGAAAAGCTCACTTCCGGCCTCGGCGACCTCAGAGGATCTAGCATCGTACAAGCTACAGCTTCCAAAGGTCGCTGCATAAGACTTGCAGGAAGGATACTTGGCACAAAGATCGCGACATTCGTTACTAAGACCGCAGACGCCGTTTGTAGGAGCAGTTAGGAAGGGCTTGGCACAAGCTTTGGCTTTGCCCTTGACCTGAGTACAAGACTTGGCGGGTGTATCAGCGTTGACGTTGACGCACACAGAGCCAGCTGGTTGCTCGGCGCATTCGTCCTCCTGAATACAGCTTCGATCGTAGGCCCAGGCTGAATCAGAGCCTCCGTTGGTAGGGATGTCTGCCCAGCTCGTGGCGAGGAGGTTACATGTGTTGGCGCATCCGCTGCCGAAATAACGCCATTCGAAGCTTTGGCAGTTGGTATCTGCAAGGCAAAGAGCAGCGCATTGCTCCTTTGTGATCTTGCTTCCGCCGTATCCTTTGTAGCCTTTCGTGCTGCTATAAGGCCTCTTGGCACAACCTCGGCCAGCTGCGCCTGTTCCGAGTTTGGCACAGAGCTTAGCGCCCGATGCGGTAGGATCAGTTGGGGCAGAGGTCGGGGCGGAGGCTGAGGTGGACTCGGCCGTCTTGTCGGTTGTTGAGGCCTCATCGGTAGTGGTTTGGACTTGAGAGGATTGAGTTGTTGGAAGGCCAGAAGACTCGGTGTCGGTGGTGTCGGTGACATCGCTGCTAGTCGTAGCTGTGCCCACAGCAGGAGCAGTGCTTGTTTGAGCCGGAGCAATGGTAGCAGCATGCTTCGAAGTAGGAAAGAACAACGAAATGCCATCTACCCACTCTTCGCCGATCTTGTTGGACACAAAGACTTGATCGAAGTAGACTTCAGCAGAGCCTCCATCGATACAGTTGAGCTCAAAGCGGATCATTCCACTTGTAGTGGTGACGGGCATCGAGTCCACAAACTCCAACCAGTCGTTACCCTCAGCGACGACAGGAAAGTATGGAGTTGCTCCAAATTGAACATTTCCGTAAAGTCCTTCTATGCGGCATGTATCCGCGATAGCATTGTTCACGATGGAGTACCAGAAGCGAACGGTGAAGTCGCTGGGCTCCAGGTTATCGAGCTGCTGTTGAATATAGGGGTTATCGGATATGAAGTCTCGCTTTTGGCCAGGAGTCCCTGAATTGGTCTTGAGCTGCACACAATTCCTCTCCTCGGTGTGGTCTCCCTGATAACCAGGTCCTTGAAGGAGCTTCGCATCCCCGCCTGCTTGAAAGGCATAGATACCGCCATCGGATGAAGGATCATAGCCTCCAAAGTCGCCATTCGTCACAGCATTAGTGATGACTACCGGTCCGTCGGTCGTTTCGGACGGAGGCGCTGATTTCGTTGATGTTCCGCTGGTAATCGAAGCGGGCTCCGTAGTTTTTGCTCCGGCTGGCGACGAGGGCCTGCAATTGCCGGCGGCAACAAGTTCAAACGAGCTCGCAAAGGCAAGAGCCACAAGCCCAGAAATGGAACGCATCGTGATGAACGAACGGACAAGCCAAAAGGCTAAAACGAGTGACTGAGGGAAAGAAGGCTATCAATCACACGCCACTGAATATAAGAGCGAGCTATGATATATAACATTTGAAGGCGTCCGCCTCCCGCTTCGTCCGTTCTCCTGACATGATGGGAAATTTCCGCAGTCATGGCCCAGGTTTATTATCGCGTGGAATTTGTCGATAGTTCTCAGCTTTGAATCAATAGCTCCAATGGGGTTGCCTTTTTCGTGTATGCGCTGGGGCTAGATTGGGTTGGCCCGTTGAACTATTGGACGCCTAGGTAACTTAGTGGGTTGTTTAAAGAGAATGGAACTGTCCCAGGAAAATATAAGACCTTAGAAGAGGATGCTAAAATAAACTTAGTAAAGAGTCCCCCTAAGCTTAGGCTAAACTGCCCTAATTTGAGGATCAAGGTCCTCATGGGAGTTTTCTTTCCTCCCCTCCGCTAGGAACCCTACCTAGACTTCAGAACCGGTCTCGTCAGTTTCATGCTGGCAATCACAGTCTCGCAGTGTCAAATTTCACGTGGCAAGTCAGACTTCTGCCTCTCAAATGTCAGCGCTAACAGGTTCAACTGCCGATCCCGCATGTTTTGTTATAACGGGCCATCCCGAATCCAGACTCTCGGGATTTTTCAGGGTCCAGTGTTAAGAACATCCTAGGCATGGCCTAGAACTTTGAACGTATCAAGAAGAAATATTGTCAAGCAGTAGAGTTGTGTCAGGGAGAATAGAGGTCTCTTTTTCATTTTCCTTAGTTCAAACACTCAACTAAATACATGAATGAAAGCATCTTAAGGCTCTGAGTCAATACAGATCCACCTAAAAACTTAAAGTCGACCATTAAGCAGAATGTCAAATGGAAGCCTCACTATTTGGCTATTGAGTTTCCCGGAAGATGACAAAACTTTCTTTCATTTGACTATAAATATCTGCTATGACCCTAATCGGTCTGCCACATTTCTGCGACCGCAAAACACTACCTACTACCTGTCTGATCAAGGATTCCAGTAAAGCTTCGTTCACGACCACAACAAACAACAATGCACACGACCTCTCCCTTGGGAAAACTCCCAGGTGAGTTGCTGGTTCATCTTATGCGCTCTTTTTATTCCCCGATAGATCTTCGATCATTTATCTCCTCGTCTCCGATCTTTTTGCAGTGGTTTCGTACCTACCGCCAGTCTGTCCCCAAGCCCATAATCGAGCTTTTGAAAGCAGTATATCATGACGACGAAGCATTCACCTATGACGGAATTCAGGGCGCCCAGTTACGGCTACAGGCCCGTCGGTTTCCTTACTTAGATCCATATGAAGTCAAGGTAAGAATATATCGAGTGGCTCTGTCCAAGTCTCTGAGCGAGAAAGAATGGAGTGGCAGTCTCCCATTTCTCTGTGAGCTATTCAAGCAACGGCAAGACGCTGATGCTCTTATATCGGAATACGCTGTAGAGGCATGGAATAAGCTACTTTGGGAGGCCAGAGTCAGGACCCAACGCGATCCTTCCTTTACCTGGCTTCCAGAGTTTGATCAGCCTTTAGTTCTCTCCCCAAGCGAGATTATTCGTTTTGAGCAAGGGTTCCTTAGTTACGACCATGGGCGACATGACATATACCATAATTTTGAATGCCTACAAGGTACCGTGCGGCCAGAAATGTCAAGACCTGCGTGGGACCATCGTCCTTCGGACCTTGAGGCGTATAAGGAAAGACTATGGTGCTGCCGCTCATATACATCTATTTTCCAATTCGTTTTTGGAAAATATCGCGAGCTCATGCACCGCGTCGATAGAGAGCTTCATGAAAGAGAGGCCCTCAATGGTGGCATATCTCGTGGGGTAGACACCCGAGTTTGCCAGTTCCTCGAAAGGACAGCATATCAAGAGCACAGGTGCCTCATTTTCCTCTCTATACAAGACTATACCCTCCTACGAAATCTATGGAGTATGAATCAAGCCCACGTCAGGCACTTTATCCTGACTACGTTCCTTTGGGTCATTTTGCGCGATGCGTCGGGATATTTGCCACTCGAAGACCCATTCATGCACGACGGCATCGATCAATATGGCTTGTTGATCGACTCACCTCTCAAGCCGACGTACGAACCTTGGACCCGAGCAAGATACTTCTGGGATCGAGAGCGGATGGTAAAGATATATGGGGATCAACGGTAAGTGTAATAATTCTTGGAATGTTGATGTTTGGTGGTAGATGAGCATGTCTGAAAAGGATACCTGCTTTCAAGTCGTTGGAGTCACCCCATGGAGCGAGAAAACTTCGAACTCGTAATTGAGGTAACAAACGAAGATGAGTCTGAAGGCTCACTAATTAATATGTACTGCCTAGGGGAGGAAAGAAAACTCAGGATCTTGACCTAAAGCGAGAAAATTATTAGGTAAATTTAGCCTAAGCTTAGGGTGTTCTTTGCTAAGTTTATTTTGACACCTTATAGTAAGGTTCGGTGTTTTCTTGCCCCTTGAGGACTGCGTCTAAACTTGACTCAATTTATGCCAGGTTCACCTCAAGTCTCGTCAATTGGGATACACTTGAAAGACTGAGGCGGAACAGAGACTACTGCCACTTCCCATAAAGCCCTTCCCGGAACATCATGGACAATGTTGATCCACGGCAACGGCTTCATTCTTGCCCTCGCTTCCTCCCATTTCCCTATCCCCAATAGCTCTGAAGCCTTGCGAATTTCACCCAAGACAAGCGTATCGGAATTGCCATTCGTCAACGAAAGGCCATACACCAACACTACCCAGAACCACAAAGGCCGATACTCTTCTCCCCTCTTCAGTAGTACACGACTCTCGACATGTCCCCTAAGCAGCTTGTGCAAGAGCTTACAGTGTACACTCTTGAGATGACTCGCAGACCATGTGACGGTAACCAAGAACGCCAGCAAGGCCAGCTGCCACACGTCATCCATCAGATCTTGTGGCCTCGTACCACCAAGTGGCGCAAAGTCGGCCAGTCTCTGCCACATCGAGATAAGCACATCCTGATACTGCAGACCCGACATCTTTGTCTTTCCGGGTCTTCGGCACAGCGCTAGCAGCTCACGTGTGACCTGCCGCAACAATTCACTCATCTGATTTAATGGGTATCGCAGATCTCGTGCGGATATCGGCCCTGCCGCTGCTGCTGTGAGTCCCGCGTTACCGAAGCGTGTGCTTGTGCCCTGAGCGACGGCAAGTTCAATGTCTGTTCGGCAGATCTTGTGAAGGAGTGGGCGGTTGCACTCGCGTATGTCGGATATGCCGCCGGGCCGGAAGTTGAGGAGGTTATCAAGACCTTGGAGGTGCATAACACTCGCAGTGAGGTTTTGGGTTATGTTTGAGTGGATTGCCAGGGATATTATGATAGCAATGTTGGAGTCTTCTTGAGCGGCGGATGGTTGGCTGAGGCGCGGGTTCATGAGACGAAGGGCTTGAGAAAAATGACGAGTTGCTTCGATACTTTCTACACTGGGAGTTGGGATATTCCGTAGGATGTTGAGGTACGTCGCTGCCATAGCGAGAAGACAGTGCAGACCTTCAGCTCCGGTCAGTGTTAAACTCGCGAAAGGGAACGAGAAAGTTACAGGCTTGGTCGGCTACCATGTACCTGAACCACGGTGAGCCAATCTCATCTGTAGGTCTACAGAAGGCGTACGGGTATATGATGTTGCAGATCGCAGTGTGGACTGGATGTGGTTAGTGAGCTGTTGGAGAGTTGAGACAATATGAACTGACATTCGTAGACATAGTATCGCATCGACGGGGTGAATTGGACCGGGAATGAGAAGTACGTATACTCTTTTCCCGAGTATGGATTGTTGATAGAGTATGCAGCGTCAGTGTCTGTATCTGCGATTTCTGGGAACAACAAGGCATTGCCAACATTATCGACAGCACCATCGAGACTCTTCCTTCTTTCCTCTACGCTAACACCCGACTTCGATAGGTCTGAGCTCTTGTGTAAGTTATTCAATTGAGTTGCAGCATGCCTCTTCCCACGACCTTGTATTGTACGGCCAAGATTCTTGCCCTTCATGACATGACTTCGTATCGCCTTGCGGGCACCAGGCTTCTGGGTTGAATCATTGTCGATGAACTGGAACTTCATCGTCACGTGAGAACATTATTACAGTTGAACGTATATAGGATTTGTTCCAATCCCTTAGGATAAATGCGATGAGAAGTTGTGAAGGCATTGGACATGGAGGTGAGATTACGTCGTGGCGGGTAAACTCCGTAAACCCCGAGAGGGGCCACGGTGATGCTGGTCAACATCCATCCGAATTGTTGAGGGCTCACAACCTGTGCAAGTAACAGTGAAGAAGACATTACACGAGAGTTTTTCTTTTATCTTTTCTGGTACGTCAAGTCTAAGCATAACATAAACCATTCCTATCACACAGACGTTCCTCTGTCTACCAAAAGCTTTTGCCGCGTTGGAAGGCTAGCATCCCAAGTCTGCTTGTTTACTTGCGCTTGGAAAGGGGCTCGCCATCCCTGATCTTGCGCTCACCGTACTTGGCGATGCGGATGGCATTCACGTTGATGAAGCCAGTTGTGTCCTCGACACTCCAGTCCATGTCAAGGGTGTCCTGCATTTCTTACGTTAGTTCTGATCGAAGTGGTCCTTTTAAAGTACTCACCATGCTGCTCTCTTCCTCACTGTAGAGGTTGGAGGTCTCGCTGGAGCGACCAACGATGATGACGTTGCCCTTGTAGGCCAGAGCCTCGACCTTGCCGTCAACCTGCTTCTGGCTGAAAGCGATCGCGTTCTGAACGAACTCACGCTCAGGTGTGAAGTACATTCCCTGAAAAGATGTCAATAATGCCCAGTCCTACGGAGTTGGAATTAGAAAGGGTTACGCACGTTGTAGATGCATTGCGCCCAGTCATCTGAGAGACGGTCGCGAATGATGCGGACCTTGCTGTCCATCACGAGACCCTGAGAAATCGTCAGTTAACTCGAGTCCTATACTTATTAAAGATAGAGTGCTTGGTGTTGGCTCATGCTTCGGTGACTCTTGACTCCCCTCGATTGGCATTGTATTGCAATAGGCACAACTCCAGAGACGACTCTGGAATCGCATCAAGGGATATCAAACACCGCAGCACGAACCAACCCAGTTCTCAGAGACTTATAACTTACCTCAAGGTTCTGGTGGAGCTTGCGCAGGATAGTGAGACCGGGGGTGTCTGAATACAATGTTAGAACATCCTGCCAAAGTGCTTGCGCGAGAGCGGAACAGATGTTGCCGGCAAGACACCGACAATGCATTCGCACAAGACGTGTTCGACAACAACAAATGATTAGAAAAGCAAGGAATAAAGGCGACTAACCGTAGCAACCACGAGATTTCAATCCTGAAATAAAGATTAGCAATCACATTCTACTGTGAAAGTTTCCTGAGAGTTGGCTTACCGATGAACCTCGACTCGACGATGTCCTCACGTCCAATACCTAGTACTACGTTAGTACTCGCTCAGAAGCCCTTCGGTTTGCAGTCCTACCGTTGGCACGGCCCAACTCGTTGGCCTCCTTGAAGATCTCCAAAGAGCCAGTAACGGTCTTGCCATCAACTTCAAGCTTGGTGGGAACACCCTCAGCAAAGTGGACGGTGAAGCGAGTGGGCTTGTCGGGAGCGTCCAGGGGATCTTTGGAGAGACATTAGCTCAAAAAAACTAGAAGTATGTAGGTCAAACCGTCTTACCAACTGTGCGCTTCCACATGTCCTTGGGGGGCTCCTTGTCTGTTTGCTCGAGAATCTAGCAAGTTCAGTGTCAATATGGCGCAAAGAGAGGTGTTGTCGTAGGTGGACTTACACCGGCCTCATATGAGCAGTGCTATCGGATTCATAGTCAGTATTGTGAAAGCAATGGAGCCTTTCATACATACAATGATGTTGTCGTCCATGGACCAGGGGGCCTTGGGAGTGGAGCTGACGGGGATCTTCTGCTCCTCGGCGAACTTGAGAAGATCGGCACGTCCCCTGCGGAAGAATTAGTTTGCACATGAAGTAGTGATCAAAAAAATAGGCTTACTGGAATCGGTTGAAGAAGGCAGGGATGCGCCATGGGGCCAGGACCTTCATCTTGGGGTCACAGGCCTTCCATGCCAGCTCGAAGCGGACTTGGCTGAAGGGGGAAGTTAGTACAGTACAAGATCAAAATAGGGCGACAGCGTGTGTGTCGCGATCATGATCAGGACTTACTCATTGCCCTTACCGGTGCCTAGGGGTTTGGGTTAGCGACTGGATCGAACAGTAAGGAGACCAGTTGGACCACGACGACTTACATCCATGGCTGAGGATGGTGCAGTTGTTGTCCTTTGCAACTTGCACCATGGCCCTGGCCAACACGGGTCGGGCCAGACTTGTGCCGAGAAGGTCTTTAGGGCATTAGTGATGTCATCAAGGAGCGTCCGAGGTGAACCGTCTTACATTGTCCTTCATAGATAGCGTTGCCTGGTGGATTCCGTTAGTAAACCCGCTGTACTACCACAAACAGTCCGTGAACACTTACACTGGATGGCGGGCCACACCAAGTCGTCAATCAGCTCCTGCTGGACGTTCTCGATGATCATCTTCTCAGCACCGAGCTTGAGAGCCTTGGCCTTGACGGCATCGAAGTCTTCCTCTTGACCGCAGTCTCCGAGGAAACAAACGACCTGATAGCCTTGAAGGACGAGCCACCTAAGAGTTATGGGTCAGCTCTTGTTAAACAATTCCACATCTTCGATGACAGTCGTCTCCACGTCAGGCTCGAAGACTTTGACAGCGTCGAAGTCTTCTCCCTGCCGCGATTCATCAGGAAGCAAAACATGGGGGCACCGTACTTGAGAATAGTGGAAGTATCCAGGCCTGTCAATTAGTCAGAATATCTCATCTTGATATCGCTTCTAGAGCTCTCAACTCACCGCCGGAGTAGGCACTGGACAAGGGTCAGTTAGTTATCTTGCTCGAACCAATTGACTTGAGTGGGCAATTGACTTACAGGCAAACACGTTCGGGGGCCATGATGAATGTTGTACGGGGTTTCTTGGGCAACACAAGAAGTGACTGATAGATCTATCTCGACAAAATGTTTGTTATCGCGTGAGAGTCGTCGAAGTTTTTTGGCTGCAGCTCCGAAGACGGCCAAAGCGAATCACCCCGCGTCACTTGGTGGGGCAATGCCCTCTTCTGTTGGGTCACAAATTGATCCGCACGAAATGAGGTTGACAGAAACGAGGGGCTTCAATAATGCGCGATAATGACCCATATATTTCTGTCAATAGGCCCCTCTGTCTTCCTATCGGTGCCCAAATGTTGACTGCTTATCTCTTATCTTTGGCCAGTGGAGTGCACGTGATTTATTCTGACTCTCCGCTCAAAGCATTTACTCCAAGGCCCAAGCTGGGAGATAAGGACCCTACTGTATCAAGCTGGACAAAGTAAAGAGCCTCACCTGCTAACGAGTGAGATCGTGGCCGCGATCGTGACTGACATATCACGTGTCTATGTGACTTCAGGGTAGGCACAAGTATTACAGTCGGGCGAAACAGCTATTCCCAGTCGAAGGCATTTACCCAAGGATCATGACACAGACAAGAAGGATCAGTGTTTCGCTATCAGAGGCAGATCCAACACAACTCAACTTCTCATACCCTCGTTCCAGTTGATCTGTCTATCGCGAACGGTGATGTAAATACCTTGAAGCCTCTCTCCAGGGAGATCATGTCACGGAAACCACCCATCACCCTCTGGGGCTGCGCTGGGGCAATTATGGGCCCCTCCTAGCGATTTCTGGGTATCCATCGAGGTGCGAGATGAGATATCGTTGATTCGCAGACGGAAGCGAGTAGGCGCCGAGGATTCCCTACGCCGATGAGGGTCTCGTCTTCAAGACTACGGTATCAAAATCGGGAACGCTCCAATAGCCACAATGATCCTCAGCAAACATCAGGAAGAAAGCTTCGCCAGTACTATCCTTTCCGCCTCAGCCAACTGCATTGCACCAGCTATTATCCGTTGTCTCGGTCGAGCAAGACATCGATGAGACGCTCGTTCGTCAGGCTGATGAAGGTGATCTCGAAACTGGCGACGGTAGCAATGTCGATGATAGCAATGCTTGTAAGGCACGAATTGTCGGTGGTGACTATGGAGGTAAGTAACTAGATATTCGTAGCCTTTGATGAGACGTTAAGCATCAGTCATCAAAAAGAACAATAGAACCGCAGCAAAAGAGCATCTCAAAGGCCATCAAGAACAAAGAGGAATCCAGTCAAAGAAATCGAGGCAGACTGGGTAGTTATATGAGTTTCAGCGATTCCTTCAGCCCGTAGTCTCGACAACATCCTCGGTCCCAGATCTCCGGTTACCCGAGAAGGAACACAACACTCAGCCGCAACGATATAAAGCCAAGCGCTCTTCCTCTTGTGAGCTCTAATATGTAACTTGAAATTTATCGAGCCTTTTGATAATGGCTTCTTTAGACTCGTAAATCAAATGGTCCTGGTGTTGAGTAAATTTCATCGCTAGATGATCCCAGGTGGCAAACACTCGACGCAGACCCTCGTGACTTCTTTTCTGTCTGAGTCACTTGTCTGATCACCCGATTCATGATTGAACATATGAGAACCTCGACAGATGCCCCATGAGCTCATGGACAATCATCACTATGGCTTACCTCGAGGTTTCAGCTTCCAGTCATGTTGTCTTGATTCTCTAACTTCACTTAAGGCAAGACCAGCCGAAGTAAATCAAAGAAGTTTTGCCACTTTGCGTCTAAATATAGATTCAAGCATCCAAGCTGAATGTTCAGTCGCCATTCTACTCCCGTAATGCCGTTTGCCAGCTGTTGGTGGTCATCTGTAAGCATCGCTCAGCGAGGCCGCCAGGATTCCAGGTCCAGACCGAGACAGATGGTGTGAAAGGCTCAGCCCTGCTGCAAAGCTTGTT
Organism: Fusarium tjaetaba; assembly: GCF_013396195.1. Lineage (NCBI taxonomy): Eukaryota > Fungi > Ascomycota > Sordariomycetes > Hypocreales > Nectriaceae > Fusarium > Fusarium tjaetaba. The sequence continues at coordinate 38,485 of NW_023501659.1, read as the reverse complement.
TTGAAACATGAAATAGGAGATTGATTTGCCTCCATGATCCAATGAATCGACTGATTTGTGGCTTCTTGTGCTGGATTCTCGGAAGAAACATCTGAGCGGAATAGCCAGCGAGCACCTCGGCCCTTGGTTATGCAAAGTAGGTAATTGCCAGTAAAGGGGTATTCGAAGTGATCCACGAGCTGCATCCTAACATGCAGTCTAAGCGAGCCCCAGACTCCCCCAGATCCCTCAACAAGACATCCTTGGGGTTAGGTTAGTCCACGACGCCAGCCGTGAAAGATAGCCAACCAAAACAAGATACAATCGTTGTTCATGCTCAACGTCGTTTCATTAATGGCTTACGCCATCGGAAGCAAACTTCCTTCACGGTAACATCTCTAGTTTTTCTTCGGAGCTTCACCGAGGGGCAGATCAGTTCATGGTGGTGTAGTGAAAACTCGAGAGCCGAATAAATCCGAGGAAGAAGGATATCAAGTCTGTCATTTGCGATATAGCTAGGCACTATGAAGCCATAGACTAGCAACGAACAAAAGGACAAGTTTAGCCGCGCAGGGCTTGCACTAATACAAGGCAACCATGATCCCAGCTGAAACTGGGGTAATGAGACGATAAACGTGGGGAAGTTTGAAGAGGAGGAGATTTGAGTCTGGACATCGATGCCCGAAGTGGTGTGTAACTCACAGGACTCGGTCCCGATGTGAGTCGGCAACAAGCCCGGGGATGCCGGCGCAACGAGAGGACATTGCAATTGTCACTAAGCAAATTTTGCAAGCAGACTGAGATTACTGAGTGAGGAGAAATTCTCCGTGGTATTATCCCCGCTCCCGAATCTAGATTCCTAGGCAGGCTAGGGCAGAGGCCGAGATTCTAGGTTTATTGGCTTGGCTAAGCCATATGGATAGCTCGGATTACGAGGGAAAGCCAAGAGTTGGAGTTTGCTATAGGGTATTGGTGATATGGTTCGATACCTTAAACACCATCGTGAGTGTCAAGCAAACGTTGATACGAACCCAACAGGACGGAATGGACATTCACGTTGGTAATCTGCAGATACCACATGCCAAAAACGTGGGCATAGATAGCGCTGACGATTACGGGCGCATATGATGAACGATGCATAAGACCATCCTCGACGTTGAACCCCAACGAAACGGTGCAACAAGAACAAGCGACGTGGCTGTGATGATGCATGAAGGATGTACGCCATCCTGCTGTCCGAAGACGCAAACGTATCACAAACAGAACAAGTAAAAGAAGGATCGAATACATTCTGCCAAGCACGCAACGCATAAGACGAAAAGCCCATTGATAACAACGTCAAATAGCATGTGGTATGTGACGATGTGCGGAACAGCCAATGGCGAATAGTGCAGAATGATCTGACCTCACAAAGCAGAGATAGCAGCAAAAAAAAGTCTGAAGATGGAGGGGGGGGCTATGAAACGTGATTATGCAGGCATCTCATCAGGGGAATGTTGACCAGTGATAGGTTTGGCAATTGGTGGTGTGAAGCAAAGAGATGGTGCCATACGCTCTCTCGTTCTTTGTATCTTGGGGGCAGTTGTTACGAATTGGGGGGGACAGGGAGGGAGTCATGGAGAGAAAAAAGGCTGAAGAGCCAAGACTCAGGAAAAGTCAGATTTAGGCAAATGGCATGAGGAGAGGAAATGCCCCAATCCCAAAAAGGTCATGTTCTCCGGGTGGCAGTGGCAGATGCTGGGGTAAAGCCTGGGAGGGAGAGTTGAGAGTGCGGAGTAGTGGAGACAGAGGACAATACCGAAGGGGTGAGATTTTAAGACGACAAGAGAGAGGGAGGGAGCAGATGCTGAGAGATGAGATGTACTGTAGATTCATTCTGTCGGTACTTGAGTCATCTCAGACCATGTATCCACAGAAATGGCATCATATGAGAAAGTAGTGATTACAAGACAATGACAAAACAAGGTTCTCACTCATCCGTGGATATCTACCGAGCCCACTTCACTTAGCTATTCCTTAGGATAAAGAACGGCGTGGAGGATCAGTGGAGAACTGCCATCAAGCTTATCTTTTACCTTAAGCTGCCTAAGTTATGAGGAGAAACCAACCCCCAGTGCCATGTGATGAGAAAAGAGATTGTGTGCTGTTCTGCCTTGGAGGAGTCTCCGCTTACTGTCCACTCAACAAAAGCCAGAAGCGCGCATCCGGTATCTTAGCCGGGAAGCCCATATCATATGGATCCCTGTTAGGCACTAAGCAGGGGCCACCCTCCATCTCCTTCTGTCTGTTCTATGTTTTTGGGGAACTCGATTCGTGTACGTAACGAGAGGTGTTGTTTTCTCCAAAGTTTAGGGGGGGGGGATTAAGCAGTAAGAGGAGAGGAGAGGAGAGAGTGTGAGTAACTTGGAGAATGTTGCAGTCTTGTCGCTTTAGCCGAGGGTAGGTATTAATGTTCCGGACGTGCGGAGCTTGAGTGCACTAAGTGTCTCCAAATCGATGGAAGCATAGAATAGAAGCATCAGTCAGATCTGAGATAGCGCTACGTAAGGTATCGAGTAAACAGAGAAGATGAGATTCAATCTGAAGCTGTCAAAATGCAACCCCGTTCTTCCGTACGAGCAGGCTTCCCCAGAATCTTCATCTTGCTTTTCCCCGGAATCTCTTCTTCAATCTCCATATTCTGCCCCGGATTTTCTCTCTTAGATGGAGCCCAGCTCGGGAGTCGACCGGTCGATGGAGACGCGAAAGTGAGCTGTTGGGTGCTGCCAGTGAGACAATAGACAGCGGCGGAGGGCCCTGAAAACAGACGAGAGTGGCCCACTGAAAGGCCTAGCGCGGTAATCAGCCCGGATCCTGTGAGCAGCCTAAAACAGTCGAGTCGAGTTTCGGGTGGGTAATTCCCCCGCAAAATTGGTCCGGCACTAGATTACAGCGCATCTGGGGTCGGGCATTCATTCGCACCAACCAACAGAGCCAGAAGAGGCCACTAAATAACATTAACATTAGCATTAACCTGTAACTTATGCTTCTTCCCTCACGGAATTTCCCCTCTCGTACCAGCGCTATCTCTCTCTCCCTCTCCCACACACATTTCTCTTCCCCTCACCGATCTCACGCCGCGCGTATTTGCCATGTGGTGGCGTCCCAAGCGCATTTCACCTTTTGTCCAAGTCTCCTCCTCCTTCAAGACAAGATCATCCCTACAGACTCACACTAGGTCCAAAAGAGTGAGCTTCCATTGATCCGATATGAGCTACGGCTGTCAAGATAGCCGAAGCCGTTGAAGCAAGCCCCCCGAGGGAGGCAGAGTGAAGCAATGGAGATGAGGCTCTTTTCTTCTCGAAGCCACGAGATCTGGCCAATCTGCTGGGCGTCTTCTAGGCACTTGACTTGGCAGATACGTGATGAAACCTCGTGCCTGACAAGATAAATGTACTACGCTGTGATGCTATGCTGATTTACTACTACGTACGTACGGCGTATGTTTGCCTTATCTTGGATGTTATGATGCATACACGTGGGAATATGCAGACTTGATGACTATGCCTCTCGTGGTGGATGCCTTGCCATGTGTCTTGATGCATCCAATACTGCCTGCAACTGCCTGCACCATCAGGGCCCGTCGGGACGGACGGCAAATTATCATCTCACACATCTCGGACACAACGACAGCCTGCCTTTCTCGGGGTCCGTGGGTGACGCACGGTTACAGTACAAGGTGTCAGTGTTAGTGTCAGTATCAGTGGTAGTAGCTAGATTGCCATTCCAGTGAATGACATACGGTAGGGCCATCATGGTACGATGTTGTTAATGGAGATCGCCCGCGAGACACAAGCAGTCTAGACAGGGTTGTTCAACAGATCACCAAGCAAGAGATGGCAATGTTCTGTATCAGCGTTAGCATTAGCATATTCGAGTCCGACTGAGCAATACGCCATACCGTCGCATGCTGCCGAAATAAAATGGGAGCGGGGATTTGTCCCATTGCATTCTACGTCTGGCGGCGCAGTTCCCTCCCTGCAACAGTCGGAGTTGCAACATCTCTCCAGTACCGACTTGGCATACATGAGAAATCTGCGTCAAGCTTTTTTGTCACGCTTGGAAATCTCTTGGGAACCATCGCATCACACAAGATCGGCAGAGACCATATCTCTTGTTCACTTGGCGGTCATCGTACAATGAAACAATTCTGTGTTCACCCAACCAATCGGTCCATCCTTGTAAGCAGAGGAAAAAGAGGCCACCCCGAGTATTCTCAGTCGAGACTCTCTGACTGTTCTCATTCACTTCTCCTCTCCTCTTCCCTGGTCAGCGGGGCCTAGACAAAAGTGTGGGCGTTCTTCCTTGGCATTACAATAGGTGCATGCATGCATGCATGTTTCTTTGGGGGTCCGGCGATTGGTCTCCGAGCGGGGGAAAAGACAGACAACATGGGGTAAAATACGTACAGTCCAGGACCAGTGTAAGCCAAGATAACATGGGGTAACTGAAAAACCAAATGGAGGTGTGAGTGGAGTTTTCTCCCTTAAGTTTAGGTGTTGGTCGACCCCCTGTAAAGATTGGAGTTGGAGGTGTTGGCCAGTCGCATCTGGGCCTTTTGAGATTGGGCAGCACACTCTATCTCTCTCTCTCTTGCACACCTTGTACTGTAGGCCACTCTAAAATAACCCTTACTTAGTTGCCGTTCGTGCGGAAAGTGGATTTTATACGACGGAGGCTTTTTCGAAAACGGGACTGGGCTTGCTTGCTTGCTTGCTTACAAGGGCCTATACCTTGCCTTGCTTGACTTGACAGTCGCAGTGGCAGTTAGTTTCGTTGTACTCCGTATACACCCCGAGTATTGATCTGGGGTATCATGGACTGCCACTGTCTCTTCTCCTCTGTTCCTCTCTTATTCAGTCTGGTATAAAGAGTGGGCTCTTCCCCAGACTATTTCCCCAGTTCTCGTTCTTGTTCTTCAGATCAGAAGCATCCTCTCTCATCTCCATCCCCGAGGACAGACAAACAACTCTCACTTGATCCCTATTCTCTTTCCATCATCCCAAGTCAAGATAAGTCACAATGCCTCACCACGACACCAAGGTGACCTCTGGTCAGGTTGACACCTCATCAACCGAAAAGGTCGACTATGAGAAGGCTGTTTCCTTCCACGAGGATGCCTCCCAGGAGGTCTTTGATGAGCCTGCCACCAAGCGTCTCCTCCGCAAGATGGACGTCAAGCTTCTTCCCTTCCTGGCTCTTCTCTACCTCCTTTCTTTCCTCGATCGTACCAACATCGGTAATGCTAAGCTCGCTGGTCTCGAAGTGGCCCTGGGCATGGACGGCAAGTGGGATTACAACGTGAGTACAACCTTGACTTTTACCAATCTGCCGGGAAATATGCAAGGTACTAACATGCATCTTAGATCGCTGTCGCCGTCTTCTTCCCCTTCTACGTCGCAGCCGAGATCCCCTCCAACATGGCCATGAAGCGCTTCCGTCCCTCCATCTGGATTCCCAGCATCATGATCGCCTGGGCCATCGTCACAACTCTCATGGGTATCACCAAGAACTTTGGTGGCTTCCTCGCCACTCGCATGGCTCTCGGCCTCGCTGAGGGTGGTCTCTTCCCCGGTATCACTTACTACATCACTCTCTGGTATAAGCGACACGAGTGCGGTCTCCGAATGGCTATTTTCTTCTCTGCTGCTACCGCTGCTGGTGCTTTCGGTGGCCTCTTTGCTCGTGGTGTCATGGAGATGAACGGTCTTGGTGGTCTTGACGGCTGGGCTTGGATCTTCATCATTGAGGGTCTCATCACTTTCATCTTTGCTATCATGGCTTTCTTTGTCATGTACGATTACCCCGACACTGCCAAGTTTCTCAACGACTCTGAGCGCAAGGAGGTTGTCCGACGTCTCGAGGAGGATCGCTCTGTTCTCTCTGATGAGTTCAACATGAAGTTCGCCAAGGATGCTCTCAAGGACTGGAAGATCTGGGTTCACATGATGATCACCATCGGAATCTACACTCCTCTCTACTCCATCTCCATCTTCCTTCCCACCATCGTCAAGAGTCTCGGCTACACCAACGAGATGGCTCAGCTCATGACTGTTCCTCCCTACGTCGTCGCCTGTCTCTTCACCATCGGTGGTGGTTTCGCTGCTGATAGACACGGCCAGCGTGGTATCTACATGATCTTCTTCTGTGTTGTTGCGTAAGTATTTCTCCAACCTGCCAAGATTCTAGAACGGGAGATCCTCCCGACTTGGCACATTCACAACGACTCATTTGCTAACATTTCTCTCAGCATCATTGGTTTCATCATCCTTGCTACTGTCGAATCTCACGGTGCCAAGTACTTCGCCGCTTTCCTCATCACCTGCGGTATCTACCCCAACGTTCCCCAAGGTGTCGCCTGGAACGGCAACAACATTGGTGGTTCTCTCAAGCGTGGTGTTGGTATTGCCATGCATGTCGGCTTCGTAAGTTTTATCCCAATGTCTCAGACATATCCAGCCACAGTTTCACTAACATGTCATTAACAGGGTAACCTTGGTGGTGCCGTCTCTGGCTTCGTCTACCGCAAGGATGATGCCCCCAACTACCGCTCCGGTCACTGGACTCTGGTCGCCACTACTACCATGAGCTGCATTCTCAGCATCCTCATGACTATCTACCTCCGACGCGAGAACGCTCGCCGTGACCAGACCCACAAGGCTCCTCATGAGTACACCCGCGCTGAGAAGGAGATGGAGCAGGACTCCGGCGACAACGCCACCTTCTTCCGATACACCGTCTAAGCGGTGGATATTGGACGCCATGTCTTGCAGAACATCTTACAGGGCATTGCCTGAGTTTGTATATGAGCGTTTGGTCTAGCGAAAAGGAATATTACGATTGGACGGAGTAAAAAGGAAACACTTTGGCATGGATATAAGACCTATACATTTTTGACGCTTGTATAATGAAATATGAACCTCTAATGATATGAGGTATTCCACACACAACTACTGTCTCTCTCGCTCTCACCTGTGATCATTTGCGATTCTCACTCACCATTCACCTGTCAGGTGAAACAGTCAATAAGCCAACAGCCAACATCCCTGACCGCCAACAAAATAAAAGACCTATCGGAAGTCAGAACACACGCTGCAGTGAGGATGCACAGGGCTCAAAACACGGCTGACAGTGGAGGATCTCACCGACCGGAATAGTCAAGACGCAGGGAAATCTACCGCAGGGGACCTTTTGCTCAGTCTAGGCCTGCACGGGCAGCAGGGATATTCACAGATGAAGATCTACCAACCCCAGTCTCAGGAATGATGCCGTCTTATCCGTAAGGTAAATAAATGTGAAGTAAGATTTTGGATAATCATGCAAGACACGTTGCAGGTTCTGGTCCTAACTTGATCAGTTGGGTACGCGTATTTCCATGTGAATTGTTCTCATTCCTTTTGATGATCGACGGGTTGTATCTCCACATATCATAAGCTTAACTTGAACGATAAACAACTCTACCGAGGCATGACAGAGTCCTTTTTATTCGTATTTCATGTGTTTTCTTCTTCTTCAACTTTTCAGCTCACGCAGTTATCCGTAGGGTCGTATTGCGCCAGCATCTCACTGCATGAGGCTGTTTTTGTAACACAGGTTGTTTTTATCCAGGCTGTCGGAGGATCATTCCGATGTCGATCATTTTAAGTATGGCGTTTCTCTTTTTTCCTGCAAAATTATCGTAGTGGCTGATCTTGTTGTATCCGGGTAATTTGCTTCTGTAACACAAGGGTTTCTAATCTTAACTGTGCCCTTTTCTTCAGGACAAACCGCCAACAGGCTTCAGATCCTTTATCCTCTTGTATTTCCAGGTGAGGATAAACTCCCGAGAGTTTAAATATGCGCCTGGCGCTAACAGATTATAACTGCATTTAACCGGAGAGTTTAAGTTAGTAACGCCGATAACGACGGAATGTGGGATTTCCATAAGCGACGTCTCCAATTCTAGCTGACTGCCCCCAAATCGCATCGAATTCTCCAATTTGTGGTGATATCGGCACGGAGTGTGTTCCACTTTTGCCGGTGCAAACACCGATACTCGGGGAGAGGTAATAAATGGCTGCAGTGTCGATACGCACAACATAGCAATTATTTTACAGCCGCGATTTGCGATCGAAGCTTGTGCACAGTCACTTGCGCTCAGGCAAAGCTTGAGATCTGCAAGTGATCTCCAGGTCCACGGCATGGGTATCGCATGGCACTGAGTCACGAAGCGAAAACGAGAGGGCCTGCAGAGAGATTAGACACAACATGGGCAAAATTACAGTGTATATATTAGGGCTAAATTGACTAATTATGTCGCACGAATGCGCTAGAATGAATTAAATCCCCAGGCTCAGTTTGTGCAAGCAGCAGCGCCCTTGCTCGTCTTGGTAGCCCAGGTCGTCTTTGTCGACTTGACCACGGAAGTGGTAACCTTGGACACGGTGCTTCGCTCCGTGACCGTGCTGGAAGGCTGCAGGGTGGTCTTCACCGTAGCCCAGCTTGTGACAGTCTGTTGGTCCAGGGTGACAGTGGAAGTCTTCTTGACGGTGTTGGTCGAAGTAACCTTGACAGTTCCGGCGGCCAGAGTCTGAGTGAGAGTCTTGTAGACTGTCACTGTGTCTGCGGGGAGAGTGGTGGTCTTCTTCTCGGTCACGACAGATGTGGCGTCGACGACGATTGTAGTGGTAGCAGCCTTGAGAGTAGTTGTCTTGCCTGACTCCTTGGTGATGACCTCTGTAGTTGTAGAAGTAGATCCTGGGATAGTAACAGTGGCGAAACGCGTGGCGACAGATGTAGACACCTCCACGACAGTCACGGGCTTCAAGGTGCTTGTCTTTCCGACTGTCTTGGTGGTGATCAACTCCGTTGTAGTTGTGCTACCAGGGACAGTGGCGGTAGAGGTCTTGACGTTGGTGGTGTAGGTTGAGACCACAGTGACAGTGACGGTTCGGAGGGCCTCCGCACGAGCCTCAAGATTGATGGAGCCAAGGTCCAGATCACGGCGGGTCAGACCAGAAGAAAGATCGAATGAAGGGTTACCAAAGACAACAGCAGCTCTGGGCTTGAGAACCGCCGCGGCACCGAGATCACGCTTGTCCTGAGTTGGGATACACTTGAGTGTTGTGGTCTTGGAGACAGTCTTGACAGAAGTTGTCACGACAGTAGACACAACGGTGGTAGCCTTAAGGGATGTAGTAGTAGTACCGCCAGTGCCAATAGTGGTAGTGGTGGTACTCTTGACAGTGACAGCCTTGGGGCTCGAAGTCCTGGTAGCAAAGACAGTTATAAAGTCAGTCTCCTCCTGAGTCACTGACTTGGGAGTAACTGTGACTGCAGTAGTAGATACAGTCGTAGTGACAGCCTTGGCAGAAGTTGTGATCCAGGAAGTGACAGTCGCGGCAACCACGTTAGTTGAAGTCTTGGTAACGTCAGCAGGAGTGACAGTCTTGCCAACATCCACAACGTCAGTTGACTTGACTGTAATCACGCTGTCGCCTTGAGTGATCTGCTGAGTCTGAGTGGTTGTGCTCTTCTCAGTATTGGTCTTGGTAGTAGGATCAGGCGTAATGGTGGTTCCAACATCGAGAGTAGAGGTGGACTTCTCTGTAACTATCACATCGGCTCCGGTGGTGGTGACCAAAGCTGTCTGAGATGTTGTCACAGTTTGGGTGGTGTAGACAGTTGTGGAGCTGTAAGTCTGAGTAGCAATGATACCCGCATCAAAAGGCGTCGCGTCAACGAGGGTCATGTTGATCCAGGCCGTGGAAGTGAAGAAAGTGCCGAGCTCAAACTGTGCAACCTCCTCGCCAGAGAGCTGCTTGGCGAAAGAAGCACGCTGGCCAGTGGAAGATCCAGGACCAGAGTTGTCGAACTCTCCAAAGATGACATTGGCTGTTCGGGGATCAGCCTTGGTCCAGGCTTGCCAACCTGCAGCAGCGATGGAGGAATCCAGCTCAGACTCAATGTAGGCAACGCGAGCGTATTGATCCCAAGGTCGACCGAGGTAGATACTGGAGTAAGAAGCGCCACCAGCAGGAGAGACTGTGCACTGATCGAAAACAAAGCCCCACGAAGGTCCAGTGTTGGTACCCTTCTTGTTCGCAGTCAAGGCGATGCCATCTCTGTTAGGAGCAATGGTAGACTTGAGGAAGTATCCTGCTCCAGATCCCCAAATCATATCGATATTTCCTGTGAATAAAGAGTTGTATGCGAAAAAATTACCGTTGATGAGCAGGGCATCCTGGTTACCATAGACCTGGCAGCCATAGAGTGAGGCAAACTTGCTGCTCTTGACTGCGAAACCAAGACTGGCGTAGCTGTATGTCTGTTAGAGGATGTGGAGTTCTTATAGGTGATGGAGACTTACTTGGCGGTAGTGCCGAATGTGTTTGCAAAGTTGATGTTGACAGCCTGAAAGTAGTTACCAGTGGCGTAGAAGGTAGCCGAGTCGGAGTTGGAGGCTTCAGCCTGAGTGTCAATACCCTTATCATAGGTGATAGTGACTTGGTTCTTGGAGTTGTCCTCAGGAGACTCAGAATAACCGATGAAGAATGTGGTTCCAGGTCGGCTGAGGACGATCTGCTCCTTGTATGTGCCGGGATAAATGAAGACAGTGGGGGTGACCTTGGTGGAAAGGGGCAGAGCATCGATGGCAGCCTGGATGGTATCATAAGTCGTGACTCCATCGATAGGGTCCTTGGAGACAATGTAGGAACCAGCAGGAGGAGTCTTTCCGCTGTAGGGACCAGTGGGAACAGGAGTGGGTGTGACAGTACTAGGCTGAGGCGTTGTAATGGTGTCCCAGTAGGTCATGTCAATCCAGTCAGTGCTGTCCATAACAGATTCGAGAGAGTATGTATCCGAAGTCAAAAGTGTAGCAAAGCCAAATGCCTCTCGGGCAGCCGTGTTCTTCTCCCAGCTTCCGGGACCATCGTTGTTGTACTCAGCAAAGGTGATGTGATCAGTGCGAGGATCGGTGGTAGACCAGATCTTCCAACCGGCAGGCTGAATTATGCTGTCCAAGTAACTGTTCTTGACGACCACAAGAGCGTATGCGCTATAAGGTCGACCAAGATAGACCTGGCCCTGGAGATCTACAGTAGCTGAAGCAGCTTCAGTGAAAAGACACTGGTCAAAGATGTAACCTCCGATCGCGCTCGCGCTGCTACGGCTCTGTGCTGTGATGGCAGACTTTGCACGCTTGGCAGCCAGTGTACAACCCTTGAAGTAGGATTTGCTATATCCCCAGATGAAATCGATCGCTCCTTCGATGTACGAGCTTTCGTAGTACTGGTAACCATTTGTCGCGCCGTTAAGAAGAGTGTCCTGCCAGCCTATGAAGGAGCAGCCATAGAAACCGATGTCGTTTCCGTAGATACTGGCAGCGAGAGTGACATAGCTGGGTGTCGCACCATCCAGGTTATCAGAATTAACGAATTTGACGTTGTAAAAGGCAATCTTGGTGCTGGCTGTGGCGATAGTGGCTGTATCTGCGTTGCTGCGACCAGCGGGGATGGTACCAGCAACTGAGAGACCCTTGGCTTGGGTGATGGTAACCTGGTTGCTAGCATAGGTCTTTCCGGGGTCGCTTTCAGTGTATCCAATGATGGTGACAGGTCCTGGTCGGTTGATAGCAGGCACCTGCTCCTCATATGTTCCGGCATAGATGAAGATGGTCTGAGGAGTCGAGTCCTTGGGGAGACTCTTGAGAGCATCGGTGAGAGTGGAGTAAGAGCCTGACTTTTCTCCACCGACGGACACAGTGACAGCTCCCTTGGGAGGAGTGGTACCGTCAGAAGGATGGACCGGCCAAGTGTCGGTCTCAGGATCGGTGGCTGCGTCAGAGCCATCGATGGCGTAGCTAGGGACAAGGTTGTATGCCTTCATGTCGAGCCAGCTGGTACTTCCAATGAACGACCCGAGGGAGTATGCAGCAGCCTGTGATTCGGTGAGCTTTGTGGCGAAGCTGGCTCGAGAGGTGGTCCAGTTTCCGGGGCCAGTGTTGTTGAACTCTCCGAAAAGCACGTTCTAGAAAGGAAATTGTTAGCAAGCTGTATGGTAAACATAGAAGAGTCTCCCCTAAACTCCCCTAAACTCCCCTAAGATCCTCTGAGATCCTCTAAACTCTTCTAAAATCTTACTTACCGATGTCTGGGGATTGCTCGAAGACCAGGTCGCCCACCCCTGTGGAGAGATGTGCTTGTCGAGGAATGAATTCATGTAGACCACAAGGGCATACTGAGACCAAGGGCGACCAAGTGACGTAGTTCCGAAATTAGATCCGTAACTGTCAGTGTATGTGACCTTGCACTTATCGAACACGAAGCCGCCGGCCCAAGAAGAGCTCTTACGGTTGTTGGCCGTGATGTAGGCATTGGCAGTGTTCGACGCAATATAACACCCGTGGAAGAAAGCCTTGCTGTAACCCCAGATAAAATCCACGGAGCCAGCGATGTATGAGTTGGAGAAGACCTGGATGCCCTGGTTGACAAGAAGGGTATCCTGGAAGCCGTCGAAAGCACATCCGTACGCAGCCATGTTACCAAAGAAGTCGGCAGCGAGAGCAGCCGTGTCGCTAGTCTGAGGATAGGTGTTGGTGAAGTTGAGATTGTACAGCGAGAGACCAGAAGAAGCTGAAGTGGTCTTCCAGAAGAGAACGGGAGTCTCTTCGTTGCGGGATGCACCAGTTGAGTAGCCCAGCTTGAACCAGATGAGAACCTCGTTCTGGGTGAAGTCATTCTCGAAGTTTGTCTCACCACGAATGGTAACATGACCACTAGCGCGAGTGAAAGTAAGCTGCTCGTTGTAGGAACCGGCCTTGACAAAGATGGTATAGTCATCACCATCGTCAGGAATGGCAGCGAGGGCAGAGGCCACAGTCTTGTACTCATCTCCGGTGGGGGAGGGAGCAACAGTCAATGTAGCACCGACAGCAGTAGCACTTGTAGTGCTGGAGGCTGTAGTCGCAGCTGAAGTAGTTGTGGTGCTAGCAGCGTCTTTGCCGTACACAGAGTCAGGCCATCCCTGGAAGGGCGCAATGGCAGCCTTATCAATCCAAGAATCGCTGCCCAAGATACCGGCAGCGCTGAAAGACGAAGTATCGCTGGCGATTTTGGCAGCAGAGATACGAGCAGAAGAATCCCAACCAGGACCAGTGTTGTTACCCTCAGTGAAGCTACCAGTGAAAGTGCTGGGAGAAGCAATCTTCCAACCAGCGCCTGCGATATGCCCATCGAGGAACGAGTTGACAAAAGCGACGTTGGAATTTGTGCTGTAATCACGGCCAAGGTATGTGTTTCCCTCAGGAACAGAGCTTGACTCAGGGACGACCGCGCAGAGGTCGCACACGAGTCTTGAGCCGCCGTATTGGCCTTGGTACTTGTAAGCGGCGATAGATTGGCCAGTGGTAGATCCCCGAGAAACAATGACAGAGTTATAGATATAACCGGCGCCTTGTCCCCAGATGAAATCAGTGGTTCCTGAGATCTTTGAGTGACTGAAGAAGAAGTTTCCGTAGTCAAGGTACAAAGTTCCCTGAGACGAGTCAATGTCACAGCCATAGAACGCAACCTTTGTTCCCTTGGCGTACACAGCAAGAGCGATGTTGTTGGTCGTAGGGTCGAAGGAGTTCTCGAAGTTGATGTTGTAGAAAGACACAAGCTTGGCTTCGTACTTGCTGGCAGCGAATGTCGCGGTACCCAATGAACCACCACTGCTTGACAAGACAGCGTTTCTGGCAGTGATGGTGACCTTGTTGTTATTGGGCGAAGAACCATCGGTGGTCTCACCGCGGAAGATAGTAGAACCGACACGGACGACTGAGACCTGTCCTTGGTATGTGCCAGCAAGGATGTAGATGTATTGGGTGGTCTCATCAGCGGGAAGGGCTGCGACGGCGGACGCGACAGTATCGTATGAGGCACAAGGGTTGCTCTTGGGACCGACGACGAGAGCCGTGCTGGGAACAGAAGAAGGCAGCGAGCAAGATGAGGTTGTAGGTGCGGCGGAAGTTGATTCCTCCGTGGTACTTGTTGCAGATATGGCCTTGGACAGGGCATCAGAGGTGGTAGTCACAGGATCAGCAGCTTTTGTCAGCGATTCAGAAGAAGTCTTCTTCGAACCGGAGGTAGTAGTTGCTGATTCGGACGTTGCAGAGGAAGATTCCGAAGTCGTAGGGGCGGCCGAAGTAGTAGTCTCAACATCCTGCTTGAAGTCCTTGGCGTTGCTGGCCTGGATAGCACTCAAAACACCCTGATCAATCCAATCGAGGGAAGAAACCGCGACGCTAGGGTAGGCGCTCTTGAAAAGGGCGGAGATCTCGTAAGGAGAAAGATCTTTAGGGTCTGTGACCAGAGTCACATAATTGGAGCGATCAGCCACATGGTTGGAGTAGCTGCCATCTCCAGTAGTGCCGAACTCAATATAGCTGTTCAGCTTAGACTGGGTCTTTGTATCGACGTAGACACCAGTAGCAGCGATGAAGCTTCCAATGCTGGTGTCACGGAAGACAGCGACGGAGCCATCACCGTTGCCCGCGGCGAGGTAGACGCGGGTGTTGGTTGATCCACTCTTCTGGCTGATGTCACAGGTATCGAAGACGACAGTCGAGTTGTACAGCGTGCTGCCAGCGAGAGCGCCCTTGTTGTAGACAATGATACCGTTGCTGTTGGTAGCTGTGACCGTGGTTCCGTACAGGTAGAGTGAAGGATAGTTGTAGAGGACCTTGTCAGCGGCCTCAATGTACGAGTTGGCGACGATCGCAGAGGCGTAAGAGCCGGTGATGGCAGCGATACCGGCAGCGTAAAACTGGCAGTTGTAGAATGCATTCTTGCTACCTCGAAGGAAGACAGCTCCGCCAGACCCTCCAGCCTGGGTGTTTGAGAACTTGATGTTCTTCCACGTGATACCGGCAGCACCCGCCGTTGAGAAAGAGAGTGCAGGGTTGGTGTTTGGAGGGTTGGCCTTTCCGCCGTTGTCGATGACAACTTGGGGAGGAGAGGATACGTCGCGCTTGTTGGAGACCTCACCGACGATGGTGACGGTCTGTGTAGCCTGGATGACGACGTTTTCGGTGTAGGTGCCTGCAAGAACAGTCACGGTTGGGTACCCACTTGTCTGGGCTGCCTTGATAGCATCGTTAATGGCAGTGTAGTCGCCGCTTCCGTCAGCGGCAACAGTGAGTACTAGAGGCGAGTCAGTTGTTGTTGTTGAAACCACGCTCTCCGATGTTTGTTGTGAAGAAGTGAAAGAAGAAGGAAATTCGGTGGTCAAAGAGTGTAATGCCTCGGAAGTTTGAGTTCCAGACGATGTGAGAGTCTCGCTCGTCTCAGAGGAGATCAGGGTCGCGCTGGACTCGGACGACGGTGTGAGATCCCCAGAGGTTGAGGCTTCGCTCGCTGTCAAGGAGCAAGAAGAGACGTCCGATGTGGCGCTCGACTCAAGTGAATCGGTTAAGGTAGTAGAGGTGTCGCTGGTGGCAGAGCCAGAAGTCGCACCCAAGCCAGCGCTTGATTCAGAAGACGACGCGACATTGCCAGTGACTGAGGTCTCGCCCGCTGTGGTTGATCCAGTAGCGATGTCCGAAGTTGCGCTTGAATCGATTGAAGAGGCCAAGGTTGTATCGACGTTGCTGGTGACAGAGCCACTCGTAGAACCTGAGGCGCTTGACTCTAGAGATGAAGTTGAGGCAGAGCCAGTAGTCGTGTCGGAAGCAGCACTTGACTCGACTGATGAAGTTGAAACAGCATCGGTGGTAGTCGTGCTGTCGGAAGCGACTGTGGCTGACTTGGCGCCAATTGCATCTGTTGAAGTTGTGTCGGGATCGGATGTAGTTGTTGATGCATCATGTGCTGCCACTGTCGTTGAGAAAGAGTGGGTCTCGCCGTCGGCAGAAGTTACTACCGATGTCTCTGAAGCAAGCCCTGATGAGGTGCCAGAAGTGAGTGTAACCTCAATGGTCGATGAGGTCTTGGACAAAGAGACACTTCCAATTGTAGAGATTGTTTCTGACTTAGATGTAGCAGATGTTGTCTCGGAAGCAGCCGTGGTAGAGGTTCCACTCGCAGTCAAGATCGGAGCTCCAACACCAATACCACCCTGAGGCTGTCTTGGCTTGCATGCCGACGATCTCTTAACAAGCGGATTGACTTGGGGAGTGAACGACGAAGAACCGCCGAGGGCAACGGGAACATCGCCGTTCGAAGGAGTGTCATGAAGGGAAGCAAAACGAGTGGAATGGCTGGAGGAAGAATCAACGAAAGCAGGGACAACAGAACCTTCTTTTGCAAGACTGCTCCCACAAACAAGCGGGAGCAGTAGCCAGGCAGACAATCTGGCCATGTGGAGCCGTGATTCAACGCAACAGCACGAGAGGTTACGGACGCGGGGGAGGGACAAAAGTACGTGGTCAGACCTTGTATTCTACAGGGGCTACATACACTGATATAACATCCCGTCTCTTATCTGATACCAGCCCCAGAGGCCACCAGCTTCTCGGTTATGAAAAATGCGATGAGTTTCGCCCAGTCTAGAAGTACTCGGCTCGCCCGTCAGACTAAGTAGTCTTGGGCCAGGCAAAGCCTTCATCCCAAGTGACAGAAATGTTTAGAAGAGTTTAGGATATCTTATGATGAGCTTAGTGGGCTCTTTGACCAGTTTATTATGGCTCCTAGTCTAAAGTCTTACGACACCCTGAGGATAGTGCCGGCCTACAAGCAGCTGAACATGGCATTTAAGAAACTATCGATTTCGTTCAAAGGCTAGACAACAAAAGATGCCAAACGGTCGAATGAAATGTTCGATTCAGTCCAGGGGACTCGGCCGTGACGGAAGATAGCGCCGGAAGAATTATTTGGAGACGGTGAAATATACCCGTTTGGGGATAGAGGCAACGTGTAGTGGGATGACCCTAGATTTCATCTCGTCTCTTAGCTGAACGGTAGGTCTGGGCCTGGACTAGAGACCAATGAGAGGGTATTAGTGACGACGTGCTAGAGTAACCTGACTGCCGGGAGTTGGAACCGTTGCCAAGATGTTTTTTCTTGTGGGACGAGGACGATGTCACGATAAGGTTCCCAACGGCTGAACCCCTTTTTTATGTCTGAGTTTAAACAGAGTTTCATAAATATCATCTTAATTCTGACTTTAATGATTTATGTTAGGATGCGTAGCGGTAAATTGCCGTTATACTCCCGCAAACTCAAAGTGTCACAATCCTGATCTCACAATCCCATCACGATTCATAGAGTTCGAGGTCAGCACCACGTCAGCCCATCGTCATTTCCAAAATTACAGGGGTAAGCCATGAAGCAGATTCACTATCGAATTTCCCAGCCACGAACGGAGAAGGCCCCGAAACCATTTCCCAATCTGAGTGTTCTAAAGTCGATTTTGCAAGCTAGTCGGCGGGTAGAAAGCTTATATCGGGAATAGTCTCACCTGTCGCGACCGCCACCGCCACGAGCTAATGATTCTGACAGAAGCGACACGTGGACCGAACACTGCGCTTATCGGTGTTTCCATGCGAGTGGGATGGGAGTCTTAGATCTAGTGCAGGGGATACCCCTGACTTGGATTCAGCTTGAGTCAGTCATGTGCCACTATTCGTCTTTTTTAGTCGCTTTCCTGTGAGAGAAGATTGCTTCACTTTGGGTTAGCCGAAGTTATTGCCGATAGATCTCGACTTTTTCTTCCAAGGCCGCATGGTCTTTATCGATCTGGAGTGAATGTTCCAGACCCTTTCCTGCCACGCAGTTGAGACTCTTATGTGCAAACTCCAGCAAATGGTGTTTAGAAGAAACCTGAACCTGGTAAATCTCAATTATCGGTAGATTCTTTTGTGAGACCAGACAGGTCCGCGATCGGAGGCAACTCTTTCTATGCTAAAATGGACCTAGGCATGACCGTAACTAGACTTGATCCCACTACCCTAGATAGGATAGATGTAGAACTTGTTTTCAAGATCTGTCAGGTCCAAGAGAGCAATCTCGACCTTTCTGCGAACAATCTGACCATTCTCATCCAACTGCTCAACCTCACCAAACTCATGTGCAAGTCTCTCCTCTTCGCTCAAACTAGCCGCCCACTCCTTACGCTCCTTATTCCTCTTCTTGAGGATGAACTGAATGACGAATAGAATCGCTGGGGTTCCCACCCAGCTGATAAGAATCATTGATATCCAAGCACCATAATATCTGGGAGCATCCTTTGGAACCCAGATTTGCGGTGAAATCAAGTTTGCAACACTGTAGCCGACCATGAACATGACGTTGCGGGTAAGCTTCTTGGTATAGCCAGCGGCACTAGATGTTGCCCAGCCCAGGGCGATGATGTAAGTGTTTCCGTAGGTATGGCCCGCGAGGAGGAGACAAGCAAGCATGCCGAGTTTCTCGTTCCAGTTGATGGCGACCATTCCGATACCACCGGCAACAGCAGGTAAACACCAGACAAGGCCGTGAAGAGCGAGATTGGAAGGCCACCACTTCAGTGCAAAAGTTCCAGCAAGACAAACCGCGACTCCGAAGCCACCGCCAGCTGCCGCAACAAGGGTTGAACCCAGGGCATCGACACCGAGAGCTGTAGTAATGAGATTCTGCTGTCCATATGTCAAGTTGTTGGACATCATAAGGGTAAAAGCCTGGAGTGCAAACAGCCAGGATACTGGATCCCGAAGTGTCTCCTGAAACTGTGTCTTCTTGAACTGCTTCTGTTCGATGGAACTCTGACTCGATTCGTGCACTCTCTTGATAGAGTGAACCTTTTCTTCCAGCGTCAAGAACCTAGCCTCAGCGGGGTTGTTTGGGTAGAAGAACCAAACAAACACAGATAACACAACGGAAAGGCCTCCAGTGACAATCATAAAAAGCTTCCAGGGGAGGACTGTGCTATGACTCCAGAGAAGGCCGTAGGAGATGAAAGCAGCGCAGACTGGTGCCAGAGCCGATGTGACCCAGAGGAAAGGCTGAAGGAAGGACTGTTCGTGGCGGTTGAAGAACATGCCGATTGTCATTTCCATGGCTGGCACGACTACTGATTCGGCAGCACCGAGAGCGATTCGAAGAACGACAAGACCTGCATATCTGGTCGCAACGCAGTGAAGAAGGATGGTAGCTCCCCACATGAAGACTAGTCCGGCAACGAATTTACCAAAGGGGAGCCGCTGCATGAGATAATGGCCGGGCCATTGTGCAGCAAGGTATCCTGTGATAGTGTGAGAAAGGTTCTGGTTTGAAGAGATGATAGAGTGGCTGAAACATACCGACATAGAAGAATGTTCCCAAATTGTTATACTGTGCCTTGTTGATACCTGTTTCCTCGAAAAGACCGAGAATTGCAGCATATCCGAGAGTTGACTTGTCAATCTGTATATGTCAGTAAATCCATCGTGGGAGACGCTGGTGAACATACGAATAGAAGCAGATTGATCGCCGATAAGAGTCCCATCACGTGCCAGTAAAGCTTTCTTCGCAGCTTCTTCTCCTTCTCAGGCGTCAAGGGCCCAAACTGGTCGCCATAATCTTCGACGAGACGAAGCGTGACATCAGCATATTTCTCAGAGACAATAGCAGTCTCTCCCTCCTTCTCCCGACTTTGGACCCTGGAAAGGTCCTTTGAATCTTCTGTGACACCCATATCTGCAGATGAAAAGATAACGAACTGGATTGAAGAGCGGATACAACCGAGTGATCTGCATGCGGGAATTGCCTGGCTTTATCTTGGGAGGTTCTTAGATATGAGACCACTATCAAATCACATCAGATCAACCCCATACTTCTAAATTGATTGCACTGACTCACGAATCGCCCTTTTCGTGATGATTTGCACTTGATTGTTACGCTGACCTTTGTTGCGACAACGTGGGGAACGATTGCGTGCTGAGGTTATTGTGTAGCGATAGGTTGATTGCCTGTTCGATATGTCAAGGATTCGGATCCGAGCCGCTGGGAGTTGCACGATGCGCCGCATTAGATGCCGCAAAGCCGCAATTTTAACTCAATAGGGAACGCCACATTTTAGGACTCATGGCCGATGCCCGTTGTGAGAGTGAAACTAGATGGGACGAAAGATATTCATATATTTTACCTAACTTTAGGTAATTTTACGAAATCTTACCTAAATCTACCTATACATCTTTATCGATCCATCGCAGTCCGCTGTTGGTGTCGCAATTATCATATCAAATCATTGATTATAATCTCGAGCCTGTTAAGATGGTTCATGTAAGCAGCAAAATTGTTTACAGCTTCGGGCACAAGCCGACATGCAAAATCCACTTTGCGTATATTGCTAGTGAACTCTATTCCTGCGGCTCCGCGACATTGGAAACCGGCGCCGCGCGCGATCCGACAAGTCAAATATTTCCCAATGTGGTAATATTTCAGTCTCAGGCAAGTCTACACCGCAAATTATCATAAATCTATGCATGGACTGTGAATCATATATCAAAAGCCTATCCATTGAAGACGAATCGGATACTGCCTGTATATCTGACCTAAAACTATATCTAGTCTGAGCATATTCGAGAAGATTAAAGAGTGAATAGTGTCGGGATTCTTCCGGTTCCTTCGTACTCAGCAATATTTTTCTTGTTAGCCCTTCGAAGAGTAAACTTCACCAAGAAGCAAACGCCAAAAGAAGAATCATCGCCCTAGTATACCTTGGCTCATCATCCGAGTCGAAGAAGTAAGGGCTCCAGATAGTTCCAAGCTGACCGGTAACATTGGTGATAGCCGCTGCACAAGCCTTCTTCGTCGGTGTCTGACCAACTGAAGACGCAGCTCAGCTGTGTAAAGCCGCGTTTGCTCCAAAGCAGCCGCAGATGTACAAGAACGATGCAGCATAACGAGCGACGACGGATCTAGAGAATATCTACAGGTATGGGGCCCCGGACGGGGGTCATGGATCATGGGGTATCTCGCATCGACTCTGGTCAGTCTTCGAATTCATGAAACGCTATTGGCCATATCGCGAAGCGAGGCCGTGAGGCTTTTCATGGAGAGTCGTGCAATACTAGGGGTTCAACGGAGGTGTGCCTCCGTTCGGCACCTAGGCTTTGTGGCTGACTATTATTATTCCCACTATCTTGTAGCTGCAAAGGGCGCTTCGGTATGTTTAGAAGTCTAAATAAAGTGAAGCCGATCAGTGTCTCTCCGCTTCGAGATTTCCTACCGAAGTGGACTCAATGACGACCCCATTACTTAGGTTACCATTCCAGGTCGCTGCTCTTATCGGTGTTCCAGGTAAGCTTCGCGGATACGTCTCAGATCACAGGGTCAGTTGCTCGCCATTGGCGAGCAGGGTGAGGAATTTGAGGAGACTAAGGATAATTTATGGTCAATTGTTATCACAAGGCCTGACCACGCCTGGAAGACACCAACACAGTCTTTCTCCAGTATTACAAGAGGACATCGCTTGTTTCACGTCTTGATTCTTCTAGTGCTATATTCAGCCTACTAATTTACTGAAGTAACCTATCATGGCTTGTCAAAGAAGTCTCGCATTTTCTATCATTACAGTAACCAGGTGTCAAAAGATAAATGTAATCAGTCTCCTATTGATTTGTTAGATAAGCAAAACTGGGATTATCAAAGCTTGCTAGACTTCTCAGGAATAGCAGCGATAGCTTCCATCTCCACATGAGCGCCCTTTAGGGGAAGTTGAGCAACGGCGACGCATGTTCGACTCTTAGGGTCATTATCAGTGATATGTCGACATTTGAGGCAAGGATGTAACTTACTGGCTTAGGATCAGAAGTGAAAAACTCGAGATATGCTTTGTTGACCTCAGCATAGTGGTCCATGTCCAATATAAAGATGGTGACTTTCAAAGCATTGTGAAGACTTGTTCCCGCTTTGGTGAGAATAGCGTCGAGATTCTTGAGAGCACCCGCCTATTCTGAGTGTTAGGGCACAGAATACGCTACTATCTCGGAGGATATAAAGGGGACATACGGTTTGATGGTAGGGCCCCTCAGCCAGTTGTCGAGTCTGGGGATCCATACCGAACGAGCCTGAGCAGTAGACTGTACCATTATGGATAATTGCCTGCGACAGATGAGGACTGGGGGCAGGTGCATCAGTAGTTAGGACACCGGTTCGGAGAGACATGATGAATGATATAAGTGCAAAAAGGCCTATGTCTTAAACCCGGTAATCTAAGATAGAACGGTATCTGTTGAAGGTTGGCCCAGTTCAACCCATGCCAGAGATATAAATGGTTACTTATAGCCTACTAGGTAGATAAGTCTCCGATGTCCGGAGAGAGTTCAGAGAGGTATTTCCTTTGAGTGTATCCTGGAAATTCAACTTTGGATGCATTTGCCCAACAAAATGTCACGATGAATCCATGGATGGACCCCCGCAGTCTCCACCGCAAAAGAAGAATGGAGGTGGATCTCCGTGAGACTAATGCAAGTCAATGCCCAATCAAGTCTCGACGGACACCTCCCTCCATCGCTTCAGATGCACTCGTTTTGACTACCAAGTGGCGTCCTTGAAATGGCTTCGGCAATTGATGGGAATGCAGTGGAAATCTGACAGAAAATGTAATATTTACTGAGAACCATGACGAGAACCCTGGAAAGGCCGATAAGACGCCTCATACGAGTAAGTTATACTACCGGCTTCTCCCGACCTGAGAGAATAAACCTGCAACAATTTCCTCTTTCTATAAAAGCAATCACTAGCTCGTCCTCCAAGTATTCCATCCTGACTCAAATAACCTTTGTGTACTCATTCCAACAATTTTCTACTTCTGCTCGTGCAGAATGCCTCGTCAAGGTGAAACTATTGTTATCGTCGGGTGCGTCGAATACTGTGCTAGACTTGGAAGCTATTGCTTTCCTCTTCAACAATCAATCCGCTGAGAACAACGACTAACTGCAACCCATAGCGCTGGTGTCATAGGACTCTCCACAGCCCTTCGCGTCCAAGAGCAAACTCTTTCACAGAAAAACCCACAATCCATCGTCATCATCACACGAGACTTCCCTAACGAGACGTCCATAAACTACGCTACACCATGGGCTGGCGCACATTATCGACCATGCCCAGGGAACACTCCCCAGCTCCTCCAAGAAGCGGCATGGGCGAAGAAAACATATGATACCTTTGACAGTTGGTCTGAGAAAGACAAACTCGCTGCTGGTGTTGAATTCATGCCAGGAGAAGAGTTCTTCGAAAACCCAGTACCTGAATATGTCGATGCCACGAAGGATGTATCAAAATCGGTCTATGCTCACCTTGAATCGAGCTTTGAGTTATTCAGCAGCAGTGAGTTGAGCGCTATGGGTGACTCACTGCGACTAGGTTTTCGTTACCGGACATATTCTCTCAACAGTCCTTTGTATGCTTCATTCTTGCAGCGCAGATTTCAGAATAGAGGGGGTCGTGTGAGGCAGTACACGCTTGCATCACTAGAAGAGGTTTTCTCGATTGAATCTTCTGTGTCTGTTGTGATCAACTGCTCGGGCATGGGCTTCGGCGATCCGAAAGTATTCCCCATCCGTGGTAAGTGACAAGAAACTGGAGCGACGGCGATTCTATCACTGACGTATTTCAGGCCAGACATGTCTTGTACGAAATCCAATTTCCAAGACCATAACACGCCAGAACTCGGATGGGTCTTGGTCATTCGCTATTCCTCGACCTTTAGAAGGCGGGACTATCATTGGAGGGACCAAAGAACCCTATAATTGGAACCCTTATCCTTCAGCTGAGACAAGGCATACTCTGTTGTCCAATGCAGTGGAGTGGTTCCCTTTCAACAGCGAAGGTCCTGTATCTGTTAAAACTAAGGAGATCGATCGCTTCGATGTTGTCAGGGACATTGTTGGTCGTCGGCCAGCGCGTGAAGGCGGCCTTCGCCTGGAACTGGAACGTCTCAAGCCAGGTGTCGTTGTGCATGCGTATGGTGTTGGTGGTAGAGGTCTTGAGCTATCATGGGGCATCGCAGACGAGGTGGTTTCTTTGCTCCAAAAGCAGGGCTATTTCTCGCCACGAGCGCGTTTGTAGATCAGTCATACCCTGATCAAGCCGCCATTTCTCACACTACGTTGGAGGGTCGAGGATGCTTGTGTCTCTTATGATGTTACTTGATTGATATCAATTAATAATTATGCATGAAGACAACGCCAAGTGCAAGTAATTAAGTCAATTCATAATGAAGTCTCGATTCGCTATGCTAATCCCAAATGCAAGTCTATGTCTAAATATTACATGATGATACGCTTATGGACACTTATCAGGCATAGCCTGCGAAGAAAGGAACTGAACACCCGAAGCAGGCTTGCCTCCCAAGACGATGTCAAAGTAAGTGCTCTGCTCCTCGAACTCGGTCTTGGCCTGGAACGCAGTGAAGCCGGCGGATTTCTTGCCAGTAGCCTTGAAGTTGGTGATCTCAGTCTGGAACTTGGGAACGATGGAGCCCTTGACGGGCTTCTTATGGGCGACGCGGAGGGTCAAGGGGTCCTTGGCACGGGCGTCGCGAACCATGGCTGTGACGACGAGAGGTGCGTTGGGGAGCGACTCAAGCACGGCGCAGGACTGCTGAAGCTGATAGAGGACAGTGTCATCGACCTTGTAACCGCCGGTCTTCTGGTTATCGTGGGTGACGGTCGCCTTGGTGGAGGGCTTGACCTCCTGGATCCAGAACTTGGTGATACCATTCTTGGCGTCAATGGTGGTATCGTACTCGAAGTTCGCAAAGATCTGACCGGCACCGTTAGAAGTACCACCCTGGAAAGTCACCTGCTGCGTGGGTACAGTGACCTTCTTGCCGTCTCGACCAGCGTAGATGAGGTTGATAGCGAGGTCATTGTTGCTACGAATGTTGTTCGTGAGTTTGACTCTGACTGAGCCCGTCCAATGAATCTTTCCCTTACTGTTAAGGGACAATTCGGTGATGTAAGGGCGGACATCGTAAGCCTCGAGGACGGGGGTGAGCTGCACACTCTTGGGGACGGTATCGATCATGCGGGTGAGGATATCAGCACACATGCTGTTGAAGCCAGCCTTGGTCGCGAGCTTCTTCATGGTAGCCTTGTCGTTATCGAAGATTCTCTTATCAGAACGGAAGGTCGCGTTCTTTGCAGCAACCAGAGGGTTCTTGGACGTGCCGGCCAAGTATTCAGTGACAATGCCGTTATGGAAAGAAGAAATGTCCTTCTGGAAGGGCACGGAAGTATCATTGTTGGGATCAGCCTTGATCTCGACGATCTCGGGAAAGTCAACGCTGTGCACGCCGCCGATAGCATGACCGCAAGCAACCATAGCAGTCATGTCCTCCTTAGTGAAGCCGGCCTTGGTGAAGGCAGAGAAGGTATCCTTCAAGTTGGTCGAAGGCTCAGGGACACCCGATGGACCAGCCTTGAAAGCATCGACTCGACCAGCACGGAAAGGAATGTTGGGACCCTCGCAAGCTCCAACGGCGAGCACTGTGCCGAGGGCTGTGAGGTCAGAAGCGCTGGCGCGCGGATTGTAGAAGCCGTGGAAGAAGCTGAAGGTGTTGTTGAAGGCCAGGCCGGGGTTCTCAGGTCGAGAAGACTCCCAGTAGATTGAAGCATCCAGGCCGCCTGTTCCGGCTTTGGCGTCATGTGTGATGACATCGTGGAAGGCTGTTCGGAGCCATTCGGCGGTGTTTTGTTGTCCAGGATTATTGCTTCCGAACGTGCAAGTTCTTAGCGCTGGGAATTGTCAGTGTTGGCTTGAGACGGTGAAATGTATAACGGGTTTCTGACCATCAGCGAGACCTCTCTTGTTGTATCCTCCCTGCATGTACAGAAGATCTTCAACCTCATCCCATTTTGAGGGCCACACCAGCTGCGAAGCAGCACTGAATTGAATGAGCGCAAAAGCGAGGGTAGTTGAACCTTTCATGATGGGCAGAATTGAACGAATGTATTGGCGTGCTACAAAACAAATGGCAACCTGTCTCTCGCCATCTTATACTACATTTCCCTTCATTGTCAAAGCGCAGCAACCCAGCAGACGATGTTTCACTTATGGAGCAGAATTAGAGAATACGAGAACCTGGTTCCCAAATAGTGTAAACCTATGCATAAATTCAGCCTAGGAAGTCCGTCGGGCATTCCGCATGACTAGGACCCAGGTCGAGACAGCGGGAGATACGAGCTCGAACGAGTCTGAACGAGCCCTACCCAAGTGGAGTGCCCCAAAATTCCAGGGCTCGTAAACAAACTGGCCAATGGTGTTGGCTTGATTTCAATGCAGATCCCCTGAAATTTGCAATTTACCCGTCAAGGCTAGACCGCACGACTAATTTTAGATGTCGGCAAGGCAATGCCGATCTCCACTAGGAAGTTCTGGAAGATCGCTTCGACCTGATGATCTACGCTTTGACTGGAATGCTAGGAACTATTGTAAGGCAATGCTATGCTAGTGTCTATCTTGACTCGGTAGTTCAATGCTGGATTTCCACTAGTTGAATCGTATAGCATATCTCCCCCTTGGATGACATAGAGTTTGCTGGGACGGCTCGTAGCTAAGTTCTATAATTAACTTTATGATAGCCAAGCATAATCACGGTAGTTGCTGATAGACGAGAGGTTATTTATACTATATTGTCAGGTGCAGTACTATACGAGACGTATCAAAAGTTCTTCAAATCACCGCTATGACACTTTGGTGTTGATCTTTCTTTTGTAGGGGATGGAAATAATCTTCGACGCTCAAACTTACTGGAGATACAATTGACATTGAGGCGCCCTGGGAGTTGTGCCGAGATAATTGTATGAGCCTCTATTGTACTAACCTGCTAACCCTTCTCAAGCATTTCTTATTCTTATTCTGATGTCACTGATGTGATTTATCTCTGGTTTCATTATCAATCCTGAACTGGCTATCTACCCTATGCATCCTGTTTGTCAATTCATGCTGGAGGAACTAAATTTTGTCCTTCAGAGTTTTTCCTGTTATAGACAGTCTACTCGAGATTGAAGGTTGACTACAAATCTCTCTTTAATATAGAAGCCGTTCAACGCCACGTGGTCAGAGCAGTCGAAAATCAAGACAGTACTCCTATTTCAAGGTGACAAAGAAGCTTAGGTAAACTTAGATAAACTTAGCATAAAATTGTCTCATCTTTAGACGAGGTAATTCTGGTACCCTAAACTTAGGTTAGACTAAGCATAGGTTAGACCTTTCCTTGCTCTTCGAGGGCTGGTCATCTTGAGATGAAGATGCTCTGTTGCCAGAATGGTTGCATTTTCTGGGGGGCATTCATCAAAAAGTAATGCTGCTTCAGCACCCAAGTCGATGCCTGTTCTAAGTGAACTATAGCCGTGATTATACTGATCAAGGTTCATTCAACTTTATTTACCCTCTCCCTCAGCTTCATCATTCGACCAGTCTCCCTCGGAATCATCATCCTGGACCTGCTCAATACCTGGTGAACTCCTTGGTTCGCCCTCTTCTTCTTCCTCCTTCTCCTCTCCCTCCTCTTCATCATCGTCAACAAATTCTGGACCTCGCTCTTCCCACTTATCGTGATACGGATGGAATTCCTCTCTATAACGATAGCACTTGAAACACAACCCATACGAGAGCCCGCAGACCTCACAGTAGTACACGGTGCCATAGACGTGCTGATAAGGTTAGTGAACTGGGTATAGTGACGTCGAGGGAAACTTACAAAAAGGCACAAGTCGCAATACCATGTAGTTCGCGCTGCCTTCTTGGAAACATGGAACTTGGACTTCCAGTCGTCCTCCTTTCTCTTACTAGGGCTTGCCGTCAACAAATCTATCACTTCTTGTGATGCGCCATGGAATCTGGCCATCTTGAGTGGCGACCATTCTCTATCATCTGAGGTCCGACCTCGAACTGACGGGTCTGCTCCACGATCTAGGAGAAGCTTCACGATCTCAGGACTGATTTCTTTGGGCGTGCCCCACTCCTCACAGAAGCGACATGCCCAGAGCAGAGGCGTCCAGCCATCATCGTCAGGCTCGTCAATAGATATCGTCCCGCTTGTATGGGAGAGCACCAACTCGACAAGATCAGATCTTCCCGTTGCTACAGCAAGATGAAGCACTGTCATGCCATACTTGGTCTTGGTAGTGATGCCAAGACGCTCTTCATCATCGCCACTTGCCTCGAGCAGTAGTCTGAAGTGCTCAGCACTCTTCAAAGCTGCATAGTGTATCGGTCGCCGCCCCTGGAGGTCTCGCCAATCAATATCAGCACCTTTCTCGAGAATGAACTTGATCGTGTCTAGGGAGCCACTCAGGATTGCGGCGTTCAGGACTGATCCCAAGTTACCACCATGAACATTGACGTCGGCGCCAGCGTCATTAATTAGATACCGAGCAATTACATCCTTGTTCTCTGTAGAAGTATCGTATTTCTCAAACAATCTTTGTAGAGCCGAGCCGTACATCCAGGAATTGGCGATATCAGGGCTCGCGCCCTTCTCAGTAAGCACTTTGACCATGTCAATATTGCACTCCTCTGTTGCGATGTGCAGAGCTGTCCCATTCTCAGCAGCCTCCGCGTTCAAGTCGATCTTCTCAGAAGAGAGCATTATTGCCAATGGGAGGTCTCCGTT
Source organism: Fusarium tjaetaba (assembly GCF_013396195.1). Lineage (NCBI taxonomy): Eukaryota > Fungi > Ascomycota > Sordariomycetes > Hypocreales > Nectriaceae > Fusarium > Fusarium tjaetaba. The sequence goes on along the minus strand of NW_023501659.1, from coordinate 9,925 downwards.
CACTACGGCTCGTCCTAGGGGGGTATACTTTTCCTTGTTCCGGAGTGTCAGATTGGCACCGCGGTTTATCAGGCGTCTGACGACTGATAAATTTGCAGGATTGGGAAGACAAAAAATTGCAGTGCCTCCGAATACATCGACAGCGTCTATGTCCAGCTTGTACTCCAGCAGGATCTTGACACTCTCTTCATTATTGGTAGCCACGGCTAGGATCAGAGGCGTTCCATCTTTTAGTGTTTTCGCCTCAATATCTGCACCCGCTTCCAACAATAGCCGAAGCAATTCATTATATCCGTAATATGCTGCACAATGAAGTGCCGTATAGCCTGCATCCGTAAAGTCTCCCTCTGGGCACCTGGTCTCAAGGTCTGGTTTGTGTTCAAGGAGCAGCTCAACCACCTTTGTCGAGTTAAAATACGCAGCGAGATAGAACGGCGAGCCATCGGGTCCAATCGAATTGATATCAGCCCCAGCGTCCACAAGAACCTTCATGCAGTCTAGCCTATTGTAAGCAAAGTGTGTTGCGCTCCAATTATAGGTAGCTCCCCCAACAACATCCATATCCGCTCCAGCATCAATGAACTTCTTGGTTATTGTAGCCTGACTTGCCAGGACAGCGGACATCAAAGGCGTGATCTTTCTGGGAGCAGAGTAGTTGACACTGGCTCCTTTCTCCAGGAGGACTGTGACTATGTCATGATAGCCTGCTCTAGCAGCCGCCACGAGAGGTGTACCGTGATAAGGGGAATCGTCCAGCTGCACATCGACTTTGTAACCCTCCTCCAGTAGCATATTCACAATCTCAATGTTATTCGCTCTTGTAGCATGGATAAGGGCAGAATCGTCATCGAACTCTTTACACGTGCCGTGGTCAAGCAGCATACGGCAAATTTCGACGTGACCAGCTCGTGCTGCTATGCCCAAGGCATGGAATGAGTGAGCTTCTCTCAACTTTGCATTGATATCCACGCCAGCATCAAGTACTGACTTGAGGCACTTTGGGTAGGGAAGCCCTGCGATGGGAATCAGGGCAGGTCGAAGATCCCTCACCCATGCAGTGAGGGTTTCTGTGTTCGCCCCAGCCTTGACGAGTGCCTGAAACACCGCGTGATGACCTCTACCTCCCGCATACCATAGAGCGTTCCTGCCCTTATTATCCTGTGCATCGATGAGTGCTGCTTTGGCCAGCCTGTCGATGATCTTCGCTCGGCCATACTTGCCAGCTACCACTATGGGCGGCGTGTCTACCCAGTTGGATTTGATTGCAGCGGGGTCAGCTCCATGCTCTATGAGGGTGTCAAAAGCTGCAGTCTCGTCTCTGACGATGGCGCAGTGGAGAGGTGGCGAGAAATCAGGGTCAGACGAGTTCGCGTCCGCTCCAGCTTGTAAGATGAACGTTAAGTGCTCGACGAAACCGAGATAGGCAAACCTCGAGGTAAGACTGCCAGGCCACTGGGTTATGTGCAGAATTCCAATGACATGCGCCAACAGGATGCGCAGAGTTTCCAGTTCTGCCGATCGTGCTGCGACCATTATAGCTTCGAGACAGACATCTGCATTTGTGCTTGACTTCTGGAGAAGAAACTTGACAACATCGCTATGTCCGAATCTCGATGCCTCGATAAGTGCCAGGGAAATATCGCGTCCGTCAGGTTCTTGAGACTGAATCCAGGTTTGAACCGAGCTTTCGTCACCTATAGATGCAATTACTGGAAGATGCGAGAAAGAAAGCCAGTCCGATCTGATGTGAGGATTTGAAAGGTACCATCTGGCTGCATCCCAACGCTTGAGTGCCGTATCATCGCTGAAGAAGCTGGCGATGCTGGAATGTTGTGGCTTAAGAAATGCTGAAGAGTGACCTCGCTGATAGTGCAGTGGCCAGAATTCGACAGCATACGAGGTAATATCTGACGGGCTTTCGAATAATCGTTGGTCAACAGGGCATGTTTGGCAAGCTGCTAGAATCTTGTCTTGGGTTGAAGGTAAGTTGAGATATCCAACGCAAGCGTCGGTGATATTTCGATGGCCTTCTTCCGAAGAATTCCAAGCGTACCAAGGCCGTTCTTGGTCGGAAGCGTCACTGATAGTCGTCAAGAAGTCCCGAACAGTTGGATGGCGAAACTGAACGTGTCCATTCTCTCGGGTTATGATAGGCCCAAAGCAGTTTTCAATATCCCACATTAAATCACCATATGTCTCCTGCTCTGGCACCGGGTCTGTTGAGGTATCGAGGCTGAGTGCACTTCCCAGTTCTTCAGGAGTCAACGGTCGAAATGATAGTGACATCCACATCAAGACTCTTCGAGCCCATGGACGCGAGCCTTCAGGAACTGCATTCAAGCATCGTTCGAATATCTTGACAGGTGAAAGAGGTGTAAGAAATGCGATCTCCCGCTCTACAGCTGACTTCGTCGACGCACAAGGAGCTACCAGCAGCCATTCGAGTAGGAGGCGGCGCAGCAAGTCATCGTCACTACAGGAATCCAATAATTGTCGTATTTCCTGCTCAACGTGGCGATACTGCGGCCGGGCGTGGCACAGCTCAGCCATAAATTCGAGCACAATGCTCTCCATAACTTCAGCTGTCGGTGGGTGTTCTCTTAAGTCGATTGAAGGAAACTCTGATAGAGCCTCGCGGATCTGACTGTCATCAACGGTTGTCACCAAGATCTTGAAATGCTGCTCAGAGTTCTTGGCCATATCAGAGACCATCGACAAGAACAAAGCACTGCTGTCGTCACACTGATCGAGCTCATCAATGATCCAGTGAACTTCGCCATGGGTTGTTATATCCTTCATAAGCTTTTCCAAAAAGAAGAAGGCGTCTTTATCAGTCCAACAATCTGAAAAGTCTGGCGGTTCTATGTCCGGCATCCTATCGTTAGGGGACTCTCTTATCTGACTGAGAGTCTGGAGCAAGAAGGAGTTTGCCATGGCCCCAATAGAATTCCGGCGGATATCGTGCTTGTCGAATTTGAAGTAGAGAATCGCTCGGAAGGTCGAGCTCTTTCCACGATCTATGATCCCTTCATACACATGCTGAGCCACGTTAGATATAGCAGACGTGCCGTGGATGTGCAGAAGACCAAGGCCCCAAGACTTCAGCCATTTAACCATGGTATCGTGCTCAGAAATCCAAACGAATCCACGGGTTGTGTTGAACTTGAATGGATACATTGGAGGTGCCTGGTGCATTATGGCTCTCATAACATGGGATAGCTTATCGTCCTGCCAAGGAACTGGAATAGAAATCAGAATGTTTGCTCTAGTTGATGTTTCACTGCGTGTCGACTTACAGGATGAAATCCTCTTGGTTTGAAAGCCCCCGTACGGGGCATACGCTTCTGGCTCATCAATCAACTCTTTGTGAGACTTGTCAATGAGTGAAACCTTCTCCATTGGAACTCCAAGTGCTGCGGTGTATTTGTCAAAGACCTGTAGGCCAATCAGTATTATCAATGCAACATCAACCTACCTTCCAACTCACCCTTTCAGTGGCATCTGTTTTCGATGAAATGATATTGATAACGTTGGCGCGTGTCAGGACTCTGGTATTGAGGAAAGAGTCGTTCACGTCAATGATTGACCTCGCGAGACATTTTCTGTTAAGCCTAGTCACTATTGAGTCTGCCGGTTTCAACATTTCAAGCCTGCTAGCAAGAATCTCGATATCTTGATGTGTATCTAGGGTCCTGTGTGGACAGCCGAAGAACATCTGCAGTCGATTAATGATAGGTCATATAAACTTCGGCTTTTGAGTTCCATACCAGAAGTTTTGTTGAGTAGCTAATATCGCTATGTTCACTGTCATATCGGCTAGCGAGTATCAAAGCCTGATATCATGTCAGCACGAGCACAACGAGATGGGTTGCATCTCAACCAACCTTTTTGGCGATGATTCCTCCTATGTCATGAGCGAATAAGGCTAGTGGTAACGGCTAAAGAGTTCGTGTTGGTTATCGTTTGATTATAGAATTCATCAAGTGCACTAACAGGTTGCTGGTCTCTCCTCAGCTCACTAAGCTTTTGAAGAAGCGTAGAGGCCTCAGACGAAATCGCCTCCTCGGGATATGGAGCCTCTGCTAATTTTGCGGCATCATAGGCATACCGAATGATTCGCACTTCCCAGTTCATATAGGCCGCTAAGTCCCGAAGCCAGGTGTTGCTCTTGCTTGAACTCCATTGCTTGCCACAGAGGCCGTGGATTGCTACAATACTATGGCAAGTTCTGTCAGAATTCTTGCTTGTGAAAGGATGTAAGCTTATCTTACTCGAATTTCCTCTCGCTTGCCTCAAATCCTTCGGTTGTATCGATCAAGAGACTTGGGTCAGCGGATGGAGACTCGTTGTCCACGGTATTGCTAGATGTCTCCATAGCATATAGCGACGATTCTGCCTGTTCCATGGTGACTTCGGCAGATGCGTACGATGCTGATACACTGTATGCTAGTTCCTAGAGACTGGAAGATGATAGGGTCCTAGTCATCATGAGGAGCAGTATTGTCAAATGCTGACTCAGTTACCGCGAAATGGAATGACCGGCCACGGATCATGCGAGCCTATAATCGTTGCCCCCTCGTATCGAACTTTGTGATACTGAACCTTCCGGTGGCCGGGATATTGAGGGGTTTTCATCCACAGTGACAGAAATAGCCAATCCCATGTTATACGAAGTCTTCCTCAATGTTTTTGTCACCTATGATATAGGGCCCTAAGTTTTCCAGGTCCCCGAGGGCTGCTCACGGTCTGCATGAGCTGAAAGACAACTGGCAAGAGTTCTCGAAAATCGACCTATAGATAAGCATAGAGAGCCTTGGGAGGCTGGGTAATCCTTGTCAATGTGGAGGCTGGGCTCCTAGATGGAGTTATCGTTCCGATTTATGAACAAATCAGAGATTCTTCCACCACAGACTTTCGAGCAGGATTAAGCTATAATCAAGCGAACAAGCTAATATCCACTTTGGGTCAAAGCTCCGTCAAGGATGCTCGCAAAAAGTTGCCAGTGCCTGATTCCGTTGGTACCTGAGATGTACCTTTGGATCAAGCTTTGCGTAACCTGTGTGCTGTCTGTGATATTCGAGTCAATCAGAGGGTTAATTCGATTCAGGAGCTATGACTACCTATCTTAATTTGCTTAACAGAGTTCTCAATAATGTTGGCCGAGGTGATATCGCAGATAGTGTTTAGATCTAGTTCCCCAAGCTTCATCTCCATGCCCTTGTACCTATCGCTCGTCGGAGCCAGCGTCGGGTCAAGTAGTACCGGATCATCACGTTTCGTGGTGCCGACGAGCCATTCCATAGACGTTCTCCAGTCGGCTTTGGCATTGACTGTCACCACGCACTGGAAACGTCCCTCGTCTCTTCTCTTGAGCAGGATGGCGGTTCGCATGGAGACAGGCACACCAGTCTTTGTCTCAGGGTTCTCCAGCAGTGTCCAAGACGCGCAGTTTGGCTTGCCATAGTTTCTTCCGCGTAAATCGATGGAGCCTGTGACGGACCCAGCGTAGCTCATCTCTCTTGCAATTTCACGCTCATACTTCAGGCCGCTGCCTACTTGCACTCCAGCGGCGCCAGCTCCGATGGTCACATCGCCTCCAGTAGTTTTTGTCTCTGTCTGTGTCGTCTGAGCGAATTTCAAGTTGCCGTTTGGCGCGATGGCAAAAACCTGAGGATCGACTACTCCTCTGTCACTGGAGGAAAACCTCAGCTCAATATCGACATGTGCGATGCGCCGCGCTCGTTTTCTTGGGTCAAATCGAAAGTCGAGAACAATCAGAGTACACAGATCATCGCCATCGGGATCAAATAGGCCGTGAACAATGTCGACACTGGAGCATCGAATGTCCACGGCGCCTTTGCGTTCAATGATGTTCTCGCGCTGGTAGGGATCTAGCGGATCATTTTGCGTATGGAATTCATTCCCTTCTTCTCCTTTTGGGGTAAGCGAGATGCCAAAGGAAATATCTTCCTCGGTATCCACGTCGTAATCAGGGTCAGCACTCATGTTGTAAGCGTTGATGGTAAGCAACGCGAGATCATGCACGATGGACCATAGCAGAAACCATGCCTATACTTTGCACGTAGGCTAACTACACTAACCAAAAGGCATTTATTTCGTGACGATACTCAATCTAGCCCTAGCCGGAAGCCCTAATCTAGGCCTTTGGTGATAGGTGAGCAATGAAGAAAAGTCGGACGTTTGTGTCCAAGAAATGGGGGGCGTCTTTGCGACACTCTGATCAGATACATAAGAGGTACATGCTCTGGAAAATGGGGGGTTCTTGGACCCCTGCTCACTTATGCATATCCCTGAGCCCGGTGAGCGGCTAATAAATGACGTGTCTCATTTAGCTGCAGGCTGCCATAGTCCACTGTAGGTAAGCAGACCGGCAGATAAACGACTGTAGAGCTTTGAAATGTAGAACATGAGCTGAGAAAATTACAGCCCGAATAGAGTTGACATCAAGAACGATGACAAAAGTGGCATTTAAAACAGACGTCAAAGGCGTCGTTAGCGATGATGACGATGAAGACTACGAGAACGACGATGTTGAGGAGGAGCCCGCCAAAATCCCCAACCACGATGAAGTGCTTTTCGCCTTTGAGAGCATCACGAATGAGGCTCGCAATAAGAAGCTGAACTTGGGCAAGAGAGAAAGCCGCGAGAGCTTCCTACAAAAGTATGGGCATTTTCTCTCCAGATCGACAAAAGACTCAAACCAGACACTCCTCCACATGATTGCCAACACGGTGGGACACAAATCATTGACTCGCTGTGTTATCAAATTCGACAAGACTTTGCTGAACCGCGTGGACGACTCAAGCAAGACTCCTCTGCATATCGCCATCGCCAAAAAGAACCATGCGTTTATCGAAGTGGTCCTGGATGAGAAGAAGGCGATCGATGACCTTGATTCACTGCTCCGCATTACTTGCGAGCATAGGAGGAACTGTATTCACACGGCGATCTATCACAACCTCCAACCCCAGTATACCATAAAATTGGTCAAACGAGCATCCGAAGAGACACTAAGAGCCCAAGATCAAAGTGGCCTGACCCCTCTTCATTTGGCTGTCGATTATAAGTATGCATCAGAAGGACAGTTGAGGATTGTCGAGGCACTCCTTGATCATGGGGACAGTGCATTGGATGAGTATACCAAAGAGCCTCAAAACCTATCCGTATATGAATACCAAGACTATACACAGCGTCTCTGGCGGAAACAATTCGAAGTACCGCTTTCCGCTCGTGCTGGGGAAAGAAAGCAGGACGAATCAAGGGACGAGCCACAAGGCCAAGAGAGCGAACACGCCGGAGCAAGGCCCAAAGGGGGGCTGGAGCATGTCGGTGGGGGAAGCCGCATCTCTCAACAAGGCAAAGACGGCCACGGAGGGCTACATCGAGCGCCTGATAACCCTCATGCACCAAGATCAGAGCAGACAGAAGTTCGCACTTCTAGTGAAAGTGCGCGCCATGCAGCCGTGAACAGAAACTCACCTATCGAAATACCTGAGGGCTTCAAGCCTTTACAGAGACGACAAACGAATATAGATGACCAACTTGTGAAGCAGGCCCAGGAAGAGAAACGCAAGACCGAATATGCAGAGAAGATCCGCCAGGCAGTCAAACTACACTATCTTCGGACTACTCTGACGATCAATTCAAAGCCTGCGAGTAGAGACCAGCTCAAAGCTGTCAAGTTTCTCCATGGAGCGAATCTAAACAGTGAGATAGAGTTCTCAATAGCTCTGGCATATACTAACCTTGATCTCAGACATTAACCTGTGCTTCGACTACTCTGAAGCACCACCAGAGATCTATGAGGATTCCTTCAAGCAAAGTTACGATCACATCAACTTTGATCAAGTCCTACGCTATGTTTCATTCCGAAGAATCGAGCTGCAGAAGCCTCCAGTATCAGCTGTAAAAGCAAGGCTAACCAGGAACCGAGGGCAGACGTCAAATAAAGGGCGCGGTAGGGATGACTTGACTGTTTTCTTCAACTGGCTCAAGGGGAAAGGAGTCAAGCATATCCTTAAAGTAATGGTGGATGACTTGAAAGACCCATCGCACAGCGACAAGGCACTCGAGGATTGTCTAAGGCCATTCGAGGTTGAGATTCTCGACTGGACTAAAGTTGATCTGTGTCCGGAGACTATCTTGACTGCTTGCCGAAATGTGAGACAGCTTTATCTTCGATGGAGCGGTAATAGGGCGATCTTACGGGCTTGGAGCGAGCCTGAAGGGCTGGCGAAGTTAGAAAACCTAGAGGCGGTACATTTAGTATACAGCGAAGATCAGGTATGTGCTATTTGGAGATTTGACGCGAAGATTGTACTGAAGTTTGACATTATGACAGGCGTTGGAGTCAGCCGATCGCATCACCATGTACGCCAATGACTTTGAGGAGCGATTGAACGAGTCAGCAGCTGCAAACCCAAAAAGAGTTGTTTCAACCGACGGAGACGACGCTGAGCAAGTAAGACGTATACTCGTCTTTAGGTGCAAGGCAGACGTTCCGGGCAGTGAACGCATTGTCCGAGAGGGCGCATCGAAGGCTCAAAGCGGCATCAATGAGATGAGTCTCCAGTCTAACAGATGGCTAAACTGTATGGACAAGTTTGCAGACGAACTACAAAACACGTGCTCCGAGTTTGTCAAGCCTCAAAATGGCATTAAGGTCGCCCTCATCGACGATGGTGCTGACCCATATGTTGAGTCTCTTCGGGGCAAGATCTGGGGCGGAGAGACATTCAGCAGGGGCTTTCCTCATGAGAACGGTCCAAGCCCTTACTATAGGTCTACCAAGGGCCATGGAACAGTCATGGCAGATATGATTTGCCGGGTCTGTCCGATGGCGAGGTTGTATGTGTACAAGCTTGAGACACAGACGAGTCTCAACTTGGCGACACAGACTCATGGCAAGGAGTACATTGCGGCAGAAAGCGCGGCTCTGGTAAGACTCGGCTCGGTGATATGGTTTCTTGCATTGTAACTAACATGAAACAGGCTGTCAGAGCAGCGATAGACCAGAAGGTGGACATCATTTCCATGTCTTGGACTGTCAAAGAAACACTCGAGAATCGTGACGGCGTCAACACTTTCCGCCAAGCTATCAAGGACGCACTAGACGCAGGAATCCTCCTCTTCTGCGCCGCAGCCGACACTGGCGCTATCACAGAAGTCGAGTACCCATGGTCCTTTGACCGTCAACGCATCTTTCGTATCGGCGCTGCCACTGCAGACGGTCGCGTATGGGGCCCGACAGGCAACCCCCAGAATCTGAGTTTCATTTTACCTGGCCACAAGGTAGTATCGCGAAATCCGCACCGAGAGGGTGCGTTACCGGATGACTTTGAGGAACGCACCGGTTCGTCTGTAGCTACGGCGTTGGCAGCTGGTCTAGCAGCACTTATATTGCACTGCGTCAACCTTGCTGTTGTTCACGGGAAGCAACATCCGTCTACTACGGCTGTCAGCGCCGAAGACTTGGAACGACTTGCGAATCACGATGATATGTACAATGTGCTTCGTGGAATAGGGTTGGATGAGGGGCAGCAGCGGTTTATTGAGGTGTGGCGACGGTTTGATCGGCCAGCCAAGGAGCTTAAGGAACCGATAAGTGATAAGATGGATGCACTTGGGATTGTGGCCAGACTGGCTCGAGATCTTGTTCCTAGTGGGAGTAGCTAGTCTTTCACCGGGCTATAGGCAGCTATTAAATATACTATAGTAAGACAAGGTCAGAAAGACTAGGCAGTAGTGGCTACTTAAGATATAGAATATAGTTATTACTAATATGTTATATAGAGTATATAAGCCTTTAATCCCTGTTCTGTTGAGATGATGGTGCCTGAGGCCCCCACATCCCTTTTAGTAGCCTGCCCTGAAGGCCCTAGCTAGCTTAAATTCCTCCCTAATA
>NW_023501658.1:0-9988 GCF_013396195.1 Fusarium tjaetaba | reverse complement strand
AACCACCCGTGTCATGGTCCTCCCTCCCAAACAACGGCCAACTCGCCGTGATCCTCCTCGCACGTCTCGCAGAACCCCTCAGCGAGCGCTCCCTAGCTTCCTATCTGTTCTTTCAGCTCCAATGGTTCAATCCCGATATTGATCCCTCGGAAATTCCGAAGCAGATGGGCTACATTACAGCTACGTTTGCCGCTGCGCAATGTCTTACGTCTATGTGGTGGGGGAGAGCGGCTGATCATCCGAGACTGGGGAGGAAGCGTGTTTTGCTGATTGGCCTTGGGGGTTCGTCTTTGTCGGCGCTGGGGATGGGGTTCTCGAGATCGCTTGGGATGGCGTTCTTTTTTCGGTTTTGTGCGGGGGCTTTGAATGGGAATATTGGGGTTTTGAGGACCATGGTTTCTGAAATTGTCCCTGAGAAGCGGTAAGTTGAAAGAAGTCTTGGAGGACTCATTCACTGACTCTATACCTCAAGCCACAAAACAAGGGCTTTCCTTCTACTACCAATGTGCTTTAACGTCGGAGTTATCATTGGACCTCTGCTAACAGGCTTCATGGCCGATCCCGTTCGCACTCTCCCTGGAATCTTTGGTCCAGGTTCTCTCCTTGGCGGAGAAAAGGGCGTGCAATGGCTCGAGAAATTCCCTTACGCCCTGCCAAACCTCTTCTGCTTCTCCATCCTCATGTCAGCTTTTTTCCTAGTCATTCTTGGACTCGATGAAACGCACTCGCAGCTTCGACATCGCCCTGATCCTGGACGTAGACTCGGAAAGCTTCTTCTACAAATCATTCTTCGTCGAAAAAAAGACGCGCATCTTTACAGCTCTATCAACACTGAAGAACTGATGGATCATGATGCTGATCAAGAATCTGGGGGAACTTCAAGACCTGCTAAAGCGTACAGCAAGACTCGTCCTCCATTTAGAGACGTGTTGACCAAGAACGTCTGTCTTAATATGCTACAGCGCTTCCTACAATCCATCCACGTCTCAGCCTTCAACTCCATTCTTTTCAGTCTTCTGCCCACTCCTAAAGCAGACTCTACAGATTTCCATCTACCCTTCCGTTTCACCGGTGGTCTGGGTCTGTCAAGCGAGAGAATGGGTTTAGCCAACACGATTATCGGGACGATCGGCATCCCGCTTCAACTCTTCATCTACCCCAGACTCATTGGCAAGCTTGGCGTTAAGGCTTCATACAGTGCTTTCCTTCCACTAAGCATTATCGCATACTTCCTTCTGCCATACCTGGTTCTGTTGCCAGATAATACCGCTCTGGTGTGGACTTGTCTATCTGCGGTTCTGAGTCTGCAGGTACTGTCTCGAACATTTGTGAACCCTGCTACTATGCTACTTGTCAATGATTCAGCGCCGAGTCCGAATTTATTGGGCACAGTGCATGGTTTGGCTTCGAGTATTTCGAGTGCTGCTCGGATTATGGGGCCTACTGTTGGTGGAACATTGCTTGGATGGGGTCTTGCTCATAATCTTGTTGGACTGCCATTATGGGTCTTGACGATTTTGGCATCGGCTAATTGGGTTATCCTGTGGTGGATTGAAGATGTGAACATGTCCGAATGAGTTCTGGATTCAATTTCACTCATGAGAAACCTAATTTAACTTCTTAAAAAGGCCATGTCTCTTGTTTAATATGCTGTGATTGCCTCTGAGACTAGAGCCATGTTTTTGTAGTGTTGGGAATGGGTTTCTTATGGATATCCAGTATTCAGACCTCCGATACCATTCCTGACCTTTCCTCCGCCCCTCAGCATAGTGAGCCCAAGTTTCTTGTCTGCGCGAGAGCTTTCCCAAAGTGTACAACCAAACAGAAGCCACATGCCATTATGACCTGATGTCACAGATGCTCAATGGAGGGTTGTCCGACAAGTGCCCAGACTATTATGCGAGCAAGTGTTCCTTTAGGCTCATCTCAAAGCCTCTCATAAATGAAGCCGGTATCTCCATCGCATAGTCTCGCTCTCAGGCATCCGAATCCTCATCACTATCCTCCTCCACAACAAGATCAATGACCAAAGCCGCTTTATCATTCAACTTATCGAGCTGAAACCCCGCTGCAAGCGCATCAGTCGCGTCATGTATACACCCCGCAACATCAAGCCCAATATCATGCTCTTTGAGCGCAAGACAAATCACCCTAAAATGTTCATGGTGCAAATCCTCATCATCGGCTGCGTCAAAGATGAGAACAGCGTTGCGGTGGATAAGACAGAAATCTTCCTTTACTCCGGGGAATTTCTTGATAGCTGCTAGTTTTGCTGGCGTGCAGGATGAGCTGGCGACGAGGCGTGTGAAGATGCCGGCATTGAGAAGGGCGTCGACTGATGAGGGTGATTTTGGGTTGAAGATTATCACGTTAGGAGGGAGTCCTAGGGAGGGGGTTTGTGTCGTCATTGTGAAGGTGTAGCTCAATGAATTGGAGATAGAGAGGTGTTGGTGATAAGCCTCTTGGCGCGCAGAAAAAGTTGAGTGAGAGCAAATTTGGTTTAAAGCGTGATGAGTCATCCTGTTCAGGATAGATTCGCAGCCCAACAGTGATTCATTGCCCGACAATTGATAGCAAAGGATGATCAACAGGGAGCACAATATATAGTACTAATTAGCTTTAAGAACTTAGAAGAAATATGTATAACCTGACAATGATGTCTGTTTGCAGAGGATGTGTAGGAGAGAGAACATCAACAGTAGCCTAGCCCTGATCCTTGTCTGATCTCATCCTATCAGCCAGTACGAGCCATCGCGTTCGAGAATCCACTCAATCCTACCGCTGACGCTCAACCCCGCAGTAAGAAGACCATTTCTTATGCCCAAACACCTTTTCAAGAGTTGGGTATACTTTCGGCTGTCATATAATCTCTAAACGCGTCGCCACGATATTCAACGGCTTTTGTCTGATGATCCACTTGATAGTGCAATAACTCAGCCACAGAGAACATGTCTATGGAGAACTCAAGACTATGCTGCTTCTGCCGTAAGCTCGAGCCGGTAGACCAGCCTTGTCCTTCGATCCAGACTCAGTCAACTCAGGGTTTCCCCAGCGGTATAAATAATACTACGAAGCCATGGACCAGAGGTGACGAGAATTTACTGGAACAACTGCGCCAGCACCCAAGCGAACTCTGTCAACGATGTGCCGAATTCGACATCATCCGCGCCTTCAACGAAGCAGATCCTTTAGATGAAAGCCAAAGAGGCGAGCTAGAAAAGGCTCAGTATATCCAACACGCTGAAAAGCAGGAGCCATACAGACTACGCTTCGGTCTTCTGTCACAATTCCACATGAAGTCTTCTTGCCCGCTATGTCGGTTACTCTATCGACTCATCCCCAGGCCACCGCCAGAGCACGATACTACTGTTCTCACTCTTATTCCATATCGATGGCACATCCGGCAGGATCACTGGGAAGGTGTCCCAGAAGATGACAAGCGAATGTTTGCAATCTGGTTCGGTCTTTCAACGCCTGGTCTCGATATGTCTGGACCGAGTTTCTTTAACGCGGGTCAGCAGTTGAGAGTTGCTATGATGACTGGCGAAGCCATCGCTCTGCATCCAAACTCATCTTCAGAGGAGTTTTATAACGCTAGGGTTATTGATGGGATGGTTGATGTTGATCTCATTAAGAGGGGCCTTGAGCATTGTCAGATGTATCATTCAGAGCAGTGTAATGCCAAGTTTGACAAAGGTCTGCTGATTACGAAGATGCTTGATGTTGAGACTCGAAAGGTGGTAGACTGTCCTGATAATTGTGATTATCTGGCGCTTAGTTATGTCTGGGGCGGTATTCATCCTGCTGATGGAGCTTTGGAAGCCGGGACACTTCCTCAGACGATCGAGGATGCTATCACTTTGACCAAGAAGCTCGGGAAGCGATACCTATGGGTAAGTGGTCTCGGTTGCTCTGCAAGCTCTCGCTAACGGTGAAGGTTGATGCACTCTGTATCGATCAAAGCCCCAACCCCACGCCCGAACAAGCAGCTAGCAAAGCCAAACAGCTTCAAGTCATGCACTTGATCTACTACTGCGCCACAATCACCATCTTTGCCGTCGCAGGTCCGCGCTCCGACTACGGAATCCCTGGGATATCAAAGCCCCGCGTTGGGTCTACACGAGAGCGCATCAACGGAAAGGATCTAGTAATAGTCCCCCCGCAGATCGTATCAGAGATCAAGTCTTCTGTTTGGCAGACTAGAGCTTGGACGTGGCAAGAGGATGTTCTGTCTACGAGAAAGTTGTACTTGACAGAGACGCAGTGGATACTCCAGTGTAATGAGACATTGGGACCGAGTGATTATGCCGAGGCGCATGATACGGCTGTGAATCTTACTTGGACTACGGTTTCTGGTGGTAAGATGAAGGCTGGTTTCGTTGAGGTAAGTCGGGAAAGTACTGTTCAGACTTTTGAAGCTGACACTTGCAAACAGGCTACAAATACCGAGTTCCTTGATAGAACTTCCTCCATGTTCATATCCGCTGTAACGACTTATACCTCGCGGTCTCTCACCAACGATGGTGACTCTCTGAACGCCTTCCAAGGTGGCCTCGCACGCTTCGGTAAACCAGTCTACCCTCAAGGCTTCGAATGGGGCATGCCACTGAAAGAGTTTCCCCAGTCATTAGCTTGGATTCATGATCATACAGTCAAGCCGACGCGCAGAGCTGCATTTCCAAGCTGGAGTTGGGCCGGATGGGGCGGAACCGTGCAGTGTCCCACTGACCTTACCGAAACAGCTACTGAGAACGGTGATCTCATTCCACGAAGGCTCAGTATTGATGATAAAGTGGTTACTCTGGAAGGATGGACTGTAACGCTTGATATTCGGACCGAACCGTTCAGTGAGGTGGTTATACCGGGGACTGATCAGGCGATTGGATGTGTTACCGAGAGGAATTTTAAGCATAACATGACCTTGCCAACAGGGAAGTATCGGTGTTTTGTTGCGGCGAGACTTAAGAAGGAAGTGTTGAGGAATGGATTGGTGAACCAGTTGGTGTTTCTGGTGGTTTTGAAAGGCGATAAGGATGTTGAGGTTGAAGAGAGGCAGACGGCTATCACAGTGAGCAGACTGGCTATTGAAGGAAAGGATTTTAGGGAGTTTGGTCCCAAGAAGACAGTTATCAAGATGAAGTAGAACTAGGGCTTTTATTGAGGTACATAAATAAAGATTCTTGATCAATTTTTAAATGCAATAAGTCCTCCAGTTTATGTGTATCTATCATTTTCATTAAATCATGTACGTAAATCATTTCTATCATTTTTCATTCTTCATTCCAAGGCACTCAACCATCGCGACAAATCCTTCGCTCCATCCGCAGTCCTAAACTTATGCCCATCATCCCACGGCGCAACCTCCGCCGGCTTCACAATATGCGCCAACTGCAAATGCGCAACCGCCATCATCGACGACGCCGATATCCTCACCCCCGAACTCAACGACACAGACGTCAACAGATCAATCTCATGTTTCCGCACCGTATCAGACGTCGTATCCTTCTCCTGATCAAAAATAGCCCGCCAGTGCCCTGTCCGC
The DNA here is from genome assembly GCF_013396195.1 of Fusarium tjaetaba. Taxonomy (NCBI): domain Eukaryota; kingdom Fungi; phylum Ascomycota; class Sordariomycetes; order Hypocreales; family Nectriaceae; genus Fusarium; species Fusarium tjaetaba. Next base: position 4,446 of record NW_023501658.1, on the reverse strand, counting down.
GCAAGTTGAGACCGGATATCCTGCTCCTCTTCGTACACTGCTTCTTCGAGGGTGCTGTTGCTGAACGCGGAGGAGGATTCTTGTATGCCGCGGATTTTGCAGAACCATTCGATTTTGGAGCCAGTGACTTCTATGCCGAATACTAGGGTGGCGATGAAGACGGACGCGCGCTTCTCGTTCTTTTTTATGCTTTGCATGCCTTGGATGGCGAGGACGCGGCCGTAGTGGCCTGCTTGATCCCAGGATTGGAGGCTGATGGTTCCGGATTCGAGGCGCGGGCAGGATGTTATGCTGTCGTAGGGGATGGCGCCGCTGTCGAGAGTGACGAGGACTTCGTAGCTGCCGTAGCCATGGAAGTCAGGTTGGTATGAGGCGCGCTCTCGACTCCCAGCGATGAACATGTTTTCTTCTCGGAGTTTGGTAGATCCTGTGAGGACTGGTACTGGACAGGGTGGTGTTCTGTTACGGGTGCAGCGATCCTTTCCTGGTAGTCTGTTTAGAAGTAATGCGACTTGTTGGTTCTCAGAGTCTCGTCTGGCGTTGAGGAGAACGAGCCATTGCTCGACTGATTCGGTAATGGTGTTCATGATAGGTAGTCTGATTGACAGACCTGCATTCGTCATGGTATATGTTTTCGCTTCGTGGACAGGCCATTCGGTGTAGATACTCGAGTCGACAAAGGTCTTGGGCGATGGGGAGAGAATGCTAGCCCAGTCGTGAGGAACGTATCGCTCGTCCCAGGCCCAGCAGAAGAGTGTCTGGTCGTTTGAGACACGGATAATCTCTTCTTGTAGTCGGATAAATGCCCGCATTCCTTCGCCGTAGATGATCTGCATGTTGATGTCAAAGATACCCAGCATGCAGTAGGCGATATCCTCGACTCTTTCAGTCTCTCGTTTGGATAGCCAAGACATGCGCTCGCCGATACTGGCCTTGTAAAAGGTACAGTCGAGATATTGCTGATCAATCTTGGTAACAAACGAAATCGTATTGGCAAGCGTCTTCCTCGTCCCAATAGTCGTCCAATCATTCGCAAAAAACACCACCGACGTAGGAGCCAAAAGCTCAGGCAGCGTCCACCCTCTAGTAAACCACCTCGACTGTCTAAACTGCACCATCGGATCAAAAGCGCCCGTATCAATGGGCGCCACATCACTCAGATACACATAACAAACCGACGCATTCTTGTACCAGGAAAACATGGCATTCAGCGCCTCAGAAACCTCTGAACTGCTGCTCTTGTCGATACAGTTGGTGTCGCACCAGAGATACATGAGGCCATCCTTTCTCGCCTGCTCGCAGACGCGGCGGATCTTCTGATGCCCCTTCTTGAGCTTCATGAGCTCGAGGTTGCCCTGCCAGTCTTGGTACGTGGCCTCGTCGGGACCCCATGTGTGTGATAAAATGGCATATTCGGGAGGCTGGCCGTAGAATTCCTCTAGCTGGAAGGTTTTGGTGTGTATGAGACGCATTCTTCTGGCGGGACATTGAAGGAACAGGGGGTATAGGTGAGAGAAAATGAGAGAGGTGATGGGGTTTGAGGGGGGAAGTGAGGAGAATTGTAGGGGCTTGAAATAGGTATCCATACCGATTAATGGGTTTTGGCGGTGAAGCCCCACTGGTGGAATCGCGATGATGTGGCATGCATATTGGGGATGGTACAACGATGCTAGATTTGCTGGCAGGTAGTTAAAACTCTGAGCTTGTTGTCATGAGTCAGAGTTTGGTATCCTTGGGATTAAGTGGTATAATTGATGCCCAAGTGGATTTGCCAGCGAAGGATGTATCGGCGATGGCACCGCCTTTTGTGGTGTTGTATGATATGATGCGATGCCCTGGTCCTTGGCGGATGTACTGGCGATCCGTGTTCCTGCAAGACACTTGATTGAGGAGGATGTTGCGGGTATGCATGTCGTAGATTATGCAGGTGCAGCAAAGACACGATGTGGACATGGACAAGGTGTTTGTTGCTCCACTGATGATTCGTGGCATGATGTCTATTTTGAGTGCTGTTCGTCTGGCATGGCGATGAGTTAACTCAACAATAAGACACAGAAAACTGAGAGTTATCATATGGAGGAACATGTCATCATTGTAGCACTGGATGTTACTGTTTGCAGCCCAATGTCACACAACGAGCGGGCGTTGAAGTGAAACGGCCCAACGGCGGTGAAAAGCAACCTGAAATAAGTCATTGGCAACTTAACCTTTTATAACAAATATCACATGTTTGGCCTTTTTGACAATAAGCTCAACTGCAAGCCCTAAGTTTGGACTAAAATAGTATAATCTCATCATACGAATGTGGTTCACGTCGACGTTCTCTTGAAGTAAACAAGGTACCTGGCGCTACTTCAGCGCTAACATTGCTCCCTCAAATCTGCCCCAAAGCGGATACTCAGCAAGTAGTGCCGTGGTATTTCAATCTGACTAATGTTCATCAATGAATGACAACGCCAACAAATCCAAAGCAAAATGAGTGTCCCCATCCAACATCCCATGTCATTCTCAAGGCAATCCACTGACATTAATAGCCAAATATCGATCCGCAAAAGACCCCTGTGTATAATTCTGAGGTGTCTTGAGCGACGGCACAAGATGCACCGGTACCCTAACCGTCAAAACACCACGACCTGCGATATAAGTCGAGGTCAATCCAGAGTCAATAACCGTCATGCCACTCTCATCCTCAAAGTCAACGCTGATCTGTGACTCAGGCGGTGCAGTGGCTTGCACGGTCCAGATGGCGAAATTGTAGGTGTCGCCGACGGTTGTTTTGGCGTCGTAGCCGTCCCATTGGTGCCGAATGGTGATTTTACGGTTTGTCTTGGTGTTTTCCTGGAGCTCTGTTAGTTCATGATAAGCATAGAGAGATTAGAGGTGTTACCTGAGTGATCTTGACTTCGCGGTATTTACCCTTTGCTTTGGTGTACGTTGCTGCATCTTTGTACTTGTGCTGAGGCAACTCGATGGGTGCACTGTCTCGGCTGACACCGTCATCCAGATACATCGAGTATGACTACAATAACACTTAGCGTGAGATGTTTGAGCATCAGGGCAGTACTTACGGTAGGCTCAGTAACCTTACCACCTGGGTATACATGAATGGTAGGCGGGTTCAGATCGCCCTCCTTGACATACTGACGAACTTCAAGCTGAGGAATGATAGCACCTTCACACTGTCAGCTTTCTCCATGACATCAGTAGTTTATACTCACCCCCTCGGATATACACAGGAGTAACATAAGCGACCTGCTCCGGATCCGCGACAGCATCAGGAATATGGCAGTCATAGTCCACGATCTTGCCACCAGGAGCTGGCTTCTGTAGCACAGCAGCATGTTTGAGAATTGGATCCGGTCCAAAGCCTTGGTTGTTGACTCGAAGGTTGGAGGGATACCACTTGTCCGAGTTTGGAAGATAGACATCGCGACGTCTTGCCTTTTCCTCGACCTGGGGACAGACGAGTATGTTATGGCCGAGAAGGTACTGGTTGTCAATGAATCCTTGGTTGGAGTTGAACAAACTTGTATCAAAGGGGTCGGTAACGAGCTAGATAAATAAGTGAAACAGTCTTGTCTGGTGGGATTGAGGACATACCATTGCACGAGCGACTGGCAAACCATTGATCAGGTTGGCAAACATGTAGTCATACAAGACTTGAAGCAGTGAGTATCGAAGCTGCACATAGTACCTACAAACAGGTACAACGGAGCGATACAACGCAGCCTGGTCAGGCGGGAGAGGGCCGGGGAAATTATTGAGAATATCGCCATAAGCCCATGGTTCCTATTCCTGTCAGTATCTCACCCTCGCATCTCAGACAAACTTACCTGAAAAGCCTTACAACCCCCAGAACTAGCCTCAGGATGCTGCAAATAATGATTCCGATACCACGGCAGCGCAAACGCCCCCGCATACCACCTAATCAACAACTCAGGATCACACCACCGCGGATTCGGCAGTGTATTCGCTGGATCAGCCGTAAAACCACCCATATCCACGCCCGCGATACTCAAACCACTGTACCCCAGCGCAAGGACCTGCGCAACAGAGATTCTGAAAAAGTCCCACGAGCTACCGTTGTCGCCGGTCCAGAGGCCTGCGTAGCGGTGCATGCCGGTCTGGCTTCCGCGGCCGATGATGAAGTTGCGTTTGTTCTCGCGGCCTTTGAGGTTGTTTAGACCGTGGTATGTTGCCTTGTGGAGGTTGTAGGAGTAGAGACTCCAGAGCTCGATGGCGGTTTTGGTCTTGGGGGGGTTGGTGTAGGAGTCGTCTGTCATGAGGAGACGGGAGGGGAAACTGGCGTTATTAGAATGGGAGGATTAAGGGGGGGGAGCAGTATCAGTATCTCTTCGACAACGGTCTCGAATTCGTCCGGCAAGGTACGCCGCACGACAAAACATATTCACCAACTCAAGCTAACACCCTAATCAGACATGACAA
>NW_023501657.1:0-16058 GCF_013396195.1 Fusarium tjaetaba | reverse complement strand
CCCCCCCGCCTCTGCTAACATCCCACAATCGGTCTAGTTTCGTTTTCTCATGATCCGACAGGTGCTGAAAACTCCAAGCGCACATATCGCAAAAAGCAAACTGACAAATCTGTGGGGACACAATTGCAATTCGTTAATGCCAACCTGAACAACACCATGTGATCTCATATGAAGGCAAATTTGCGATGCGGAGAGAAGAAAAGGATAGTCGGATGACCACAGAAAATTCTCCAGATTCTCCGCAATCAAGTCAGCAACATGTGGTTCTCTTTTTTTCTGGGGAATTGAACACGTCAAAGCTTCTTGAAAAAGAGGGGAGATGCTGAGATTTGGTTTTCGTCTAAACGCCATTGACGCTTAGAAAAGTATGTGTTGAATACGAGTAGTCTGGGCTCAGGCACAGAGTCAATGGTTTCTGCTTACTATATTGTACATGCGGGATGGGATGTCTCTGTCTCTGTCTCTGTCTCTGTCACTGTCACTGTCGACGATGCCATCGACTTCCCCAGAAAATCACAAGCGGGAGAGGCGTCGTTGTCTCTTGTTCCCTTTACCTCTCTCTACCTCTGATTTGACTCCCCCACACGCAGGGAGGTGTCATAGGTGAAGCAATTGACTGGCTATCATTACATCTCTGGCACAGCTTGTCAGAAATGACTGATTTCAAACACGTCTCCTTATCCAGCCTCCTTTTGCGCAAATACTTTTGAAACAATCCATTCTCAGTCACGGAGTATGAGTCCGTCCTCCTCTCATTTGGCTTGCGATGTGGCGCCTAGCTCGTGAGCTCGGGTGCGGCTCCGCAGAATTCCACAATTTGGCCGTGAGCAGAGTGAACCAAAAGACGCGTTTCGATAATTCAATGGTCTGGACTAGACATATGTGTCTAGAACCGGAAATACATTGTGCTGGCGTAGAGCTGATGGTAGAATGCAGTAGTTCGAACGATACGAGATGCACGTTGGGTTGCTTTAATCATATGTCAATCGCCTCTCCAGATGTCTGCCGTCTTCAATTACATAAATAACTATCACCATGCACATGCATTCAGAGTTAAAAACTCAAAATAGTTAATTATGGGTTGCCTAATGCTACATTTCCCATTCGTGGCTTGTCGCTGCAACCCATACCCTTACTGTAGGAACGCAAGAAGAAAAGCAGCCAGAAAGATCCGTCTGCCCCAGGTATCTTCCAAGGGACAGAACCCCCGAAGTCTAAGTATTTTGGCCGAGGGCGGAGATACTTTGGAGGAGATTGGACTTACGCGTGTTGTTCTTAGCGTCCAGATGTGCCCCTTCAGCTTACACTCACCTAACTTACTGACGAGAGGCTGGGATCGGTTTCTGAATACCGATGCCGGACACCCTCTCAATTCAGGCCGACTTAAAGATGACAATAACTCATGTGAGAACCCATGTAAAGAAAAAACTCAATGGCGCGTTCCAGGTCCCAGAAGCGAGTGCCGATGGCTTGGCAGCCTTGGTAATGGCGCTGGAGTTCCAAGCCAGTCGTTTTATGTCAATTGTCATCTTGTAAAACTTGTCGTTGGAGACGGCTCAGGACGGTTCTACCTTTGACCTCGTGTTGGTGACCTTGCCTTTTGTTTACTACAGTAACTGCGCTGTGTTTAGCTTGCATAAGGTATCCCCAACAAAGGCAACACTGCACTATGCTAGAGAAAAGCCTAGAAGCAGCAGCCAGCACCTACGACTGACCGCTCGATCAGACTACGGGTATTATCGTAAAGTCCCATGTTCCTTTTTGTCTTGCGACTCACGCCATTTATTACCGACAGTATGGTTGGCTTCCAAGTGATATCCTTGACACGGAGAGCTTTCTCATGGAGTTGACAGGACCAAATGATGAAAATTGTTTCAGAGATTCATGCCTGACATGTGCTCAAATCTGACTCTCTCTTTCTCCTCTCCCCTCGCAAAAAAACCTAAAAGCCAATTGATCAAGTCACGAGCTGTACAAATCCTGCAGCGCTGGCTTGCTTGGTTGGGTCTGCCACACTTAAATGGCCTTCAAGGCTTGGGGCTTGTCCTCCCCGAGCCAATGGGATTTCTGCCTGCGCATTAAACGGCCGCTGCTGCAACCCTCAGCTCTGAAGGTGCTGGCTAGGCCTGGCTCACAGTTGAAAACACCCAGAATTGATGACGTCCATCCTGGGTCATGTCTCCCAGCGATCCTTGAAGCATCCAGGAACCTTGGAACCCTTCTGACAATTCACAATGCAATGCGACATTCCATCACAACACCACACGCATTGCGTCTGGATGATCGATTCACTCATTCACTCACTCCACTCAATTGGGTCATGTCATTCATTATTTTGTTTGTTCAACGTGAAAAGTTTTATTCATGTTTTTGCGGAAACCTCTTTCTCATAGACAATTCGCCCTTTTTGCGAGTTTTTTTGCTGAGTGACTCGTTTAATGTTTTGCTTTTCCATCTCAGTCTCTCTTCTTTCTCTCTCTCTCACTCGCTCATACATTGCTTTTCGCTTTCGCTCTGCTCTCGCCTGTCATCATCCACTGCTTTTGACTTTTGTTTTCGCCTTTTGCGCTTGCTCGAGTAAAACCAATGACCGTATTTCGTGACCCATGCTCCGCCTCAAACTTTCATAGTGAAATCATATCCTCAGGTTGCCCCAGAAATCTTCCCCATATGAACTACAAGTACACGTGCCCCGAGCCAGGAAATGACGAAACAAGAGCCTGCCGAGGCCTTGAAAAAACACGATTTCATGGTATCATAATGTTAAGAGTCCCCGCCATGAGTGATAAAAAAGATAAAATACTTGAGTTCCGTTTCGCTTAACGACTTGTAAAACAAATGCTGCAAGTGCAGCTAAAAATAAAAACGCTCAATGCTGATGTGGTGATGCCTTTCGTGCGCCGTCCAATGCACAATCGTAGTGGGTATAGTTGTGTCGGTATGGTATAGTGTGGTATGGGTATCATTTACCACCCCTTGGAGTGATATCCGTCGCTGGCCTCCTTGGAGAAGTATTGGTTCCAGCTGCTAGCGTTCACATCCTCGCTCTTCTTCATGCAAGGCTTCTCAGGGTACTGCTTCAGGTTGGCCACATCGTGTGATGTATGTCGTCGCTTGAGGACGGCATTAGCTGTCGAGGACTTCTGTTGTCGCTCCCAGAGGAGATGACGTCGAAGAGACTCAGTCAACTCGGTCGCCAACATATTGCGACGAGTAGTACGAGGTGACAGCGCAGCTTGAGGCTGGATGTGGTTGGGGCCGGTCATGATGGGCTGAGCACTAGACCTAGGGACCTCATGTATAGGCTTGAGGCCAGGTCCACGCATGCCCTTCATCATCAGGGGAGCCTCGTCAGAGTCGTTAGGCGAGGCACCTAGTGAGGGGCCGTGGGCCATACGAGATCGTGGAATGGCTGAAGTCGATTGGGAGGCGTGGTTACCAAGAGTGCGTGCGCGATCGTTCTGGGCAAGCATGAGGGTGATGAGAGATCGTCGTGAGGTCAAATTGGCCTTGGAATCCACTCGCTGGAAGAACTTGTCGTCCATGCTGGACTTTCCGCTCTCTTCCATCGAGTCCTCCCAGTCCGAAGAGTCGTCATCGTCATCGATGGCGCTCTCGTCAATGTAGTCGTCGGTGTCTGAGTCGACAGCTGCCTCATCATCGATGGTTCGTGTCATGACATTGTTGCTGAACGAGGCCTGCTTCTTGCGTGCAGAGAGCAGCGAGCCAGGTCGTGATGAAGCCATGGCGCTCTTGAGTGAGCCGTCCTCCTCAGAGGAGCCACCAATCTGGAACACGGGCTTCTTGATGATGGGAATGATGGGCTTGCTGTTACTGAGGCTCTGGTCCTGTTCACTAGACGAACAAGAGCCACCAAGCGCAAAGCGAGCGGGCTTCTTTGATTGCACAACCTTGGCAGCAGGCGACGACTTGGGCTCAGGAATTGCGTCTGATGATTGAGCAGCACCGGAGATAGTTCGAGGAGTGGGAATCTGGGAAGGTGAGAAGCCACGCACAACAGTGGTGCGGGGGAGGCTTTGCGGTGAAGGTTGTGGCGAACCCTCTGAAGCTGTGATGGACTTTGCAGGCGATTGAGACTCGGTTGTAGTTGAACCAGAACGCTCGAAAGCAGGAGGAACTGGAAGAGACTCCTTGGGGACAGGAGCTATATGAGGGGCCGACAGAGGGCCCTTGTCCTTAACAATAGAGACAATCATCTTCTCGAAATCGTCGGAGCTGATATGGCGTTCGCGCTTGCTTCGGGTGCTGGCGCAAGAATCTTGACGTCGTACACGAGGGCGGGCGATCTCAAGCGGTGCTGACAATGAACTAAAGTCGACAGCCTCTTCGTCTACAAGAGACTCAACACTGCCTGATAGTTGGGGAAGATCGGATATCCTGGACTCGGAAGGAATGTTCTGGGGGAGAGTCTGTGTAGAGGGTGCTGTCTTTTCTTCGTTGTCGACGACAAAGGTTTCTCTTTGCCACAGTCGCCAGCTAAGGTTCTCTAGTCTTCGACCTTGTTCAACGGAGTCTGCGCACCGAGAGAAGACTGACTGGTCAGCATATAAGCAGGGGACACAAACAAGAGATGACTTACCAGTCCACATGCTATAGAGATTGGCGGGATTGCCAGTATCGACCTTGTGGATGACGTTCGCATCCACTGTCAAAACGTGAGTGTCTAAACGATAGGGCATAATGTGTCTTGGACCTGTCGATTTGTCGACTAGGGAGAGTTGCGAAGGTGGGTGCGAATAAGTCGGTCGAAGTTGTAAGTGCAATCGAAACGGTCGATAAGTCTGTATAGGTCGTCGGCGAAGTAGATCGAGTCAGAGCCGACAATGCGCCCGAGCGTAGTAAAGAGGATGAGATTTGAGGTGGAGAAGACTTGGTCGCGGGCGGTCAAGTCGATGGAGTTCAAGATCAATGTAAGCGAATTTGGCGTGTCAGTGCGATGTCGAGGTGGATGCTGCGTTTCATGGGGATCCTCGAGTAGACATATACTGTATGTGTGAAGGCGATTCCTGGTGCAAGGTCGTCCTCTCAAAATCCTCTGCAATGGATGTTGGGTCTTGGTGTTGGTGTAAGTGTATGTGTATGTGGAGGAGATCGAACAAAGTCCGGGGGGATCAAACGTAGTTATTCTTGTTTGGTCTGTGGGAAGAAAGACGGATTGGGGGAAGGGAGTCGCGGTGTGCGCTATGTAAATGGAGTCTAAGGTACCTTAGCACAAGCACGAGTGCACGCCAGGCCCAGGGGTGTCGGACCGCAGGGGCGTGTATGCTAGTCTAGAGGGGGTGTGAGCCACTGCACTCTGGCCGGGGGTGGCTCAGGTACGTACATACTGAGGAGAAATGGACGGGAGGGGGGCATTGGAAATAGCGGGTACCACCCAAATAGCACAAGCCCAAGTCCCCCAGTACAAGACGGAGGTACCGCGGCGCAGGAGAATTTTCGCTGTCAATGGACGCTGAAGTGAGTTACGGTTCACTCAGGATGAGTCCAGTGATTGATTGATTCCTGTGGGGTGGCATCTCAACCTTACACTTTTACAGAGGCGTGACCAGACGGATTCAGTTGAGAATGGGGGTTAAAGTGGCGGCACAGCGCAGTACAGCACAGCATAGTACAGCAAACGCAGGACAACGAAGACCAAAGAGCTATCTATTTCTTGTCTGTATCCTTGAGTCTCTTCCCTCTCTGAACAAAGGGATCCTCTTCGAATCAAGAACCTGCCCAATGTCATGTCCACACCAGGGCACAGGATGATAGAGGTGGAGGTGGGAAGGCCTGTATGCTGTTCAACTTCGGCGACATAGCAGACAAGGACAGGGCGTCTGTCAGGGGGAGGAACACGGGTGGAGGTGGCAGAGAGGGGGAGGCAAATTCTTCCTGGTGACCAGTTTCCACGGGTCTTTACCTGAAGAGGCACTTATTGTGTTCAAGTCGCGGGTCACTATGATACCCAACGGAGTTTAGACTCATACACACCGAGCCAGTCCTCTTTTGGTTATATCTGGATTACCTGATCAAGTAAGTGGCCCACCTGAGACAGTTACGGAGCGAGCACAGACGAACGCGGTCTCGGGAGTGCAAACGGTTCTATCTCTCGGTGTCCCCTAACGCTTCCTAATGGGGCCGCGGCTTCCTGTAACGGAAAGCAGATCCTGCTGTCCGTTTGGCGTTCTGGAACGTTGACAGCTTGTCATGTGTCCTGTTCATCTCCCTTAAGCGGCTCCGTTGTGAACTGAGACTGAATCGGGCATCCGAGTCCAGAACTGAGGACGACCCTGTTGTTTGCCTGGCCAGGTCCAATTCCCCCCACTGTCATTCTCTTGGGACCTTCTGTCTCCCGCGGATCAAGCACCCTGTAGCCCGCTCCTCATCAGGGACCTGTCTGAGGCCCCATCACAAGTCACGTTGGTGATCCAAGCCTCGCTTTGTGTTGTTCTGGCCCGGATTAACCGCGGCCTTAACATTCACCAAGGCATTTGATCCTGAGAATAGTGAGACTCGGTAAGGACGAACGGCTCTCTTGAAAGCCATTAGCTCGATAGCTTCAAGGCACATGATAGACCCTGAGAGAGTTTTCGCCGAGCATGGTGTTGAAGACCCTGACCGGTCATATCAATGGTGTTTTTGGCATTGAGCTTCAATTCCAATCCCAAGTCGGTGTCGTCAACAGACGCCTGTGTTAAAGCGTCAATTGGTCCGCTTGCAATCCAGGCTTCCATTTCAACGGCGAATTGACGTGATTCTGGGCGATCTGGGATTGGAAATGAGAATCCTGCTAGTGATTATCGTCCTGGAGAAGCCCCAGAGGATCGTGGGGATTCATTGACTTGACCCGTTCTCAATGGCATAACCAATATCCGGTGACCCCGTGATAACAATGAGCCCCCAGATTGTCATCCGCACACTGCACCTCGCCTCCGCAAGCGGCCACGGGCCTTTGAGTGATCTCGCCTAGAAACTCGTCTGTCGACACTGGCAAAGTAAGTGAAAGGCTATACGCGGTCAAAGTTCAGGCGTGTAACGACTGATGACTGATGACCGTGTTCTTGCGCCTGACCACGGAGCTCATTCCGACGGGACGAAGCCGAGTCGAGTCACTCTGGAGGTGAGGTTTTTGCGCCGTAATCTGCAACTATCCCTCTGCCCATAGTCAATTGGGCAGGACTTGCCTCCCGTCCGTTCTGCTGTTGATGCGCCCGACATCATGGGATAGGCGTGACCACGGACATATGCCGAGCAGATCAGACGAGAAACTTGCTACCGGCTCATAAATGAATATCCCGAGGCTTCAGTGACGATACCTGGGGTAGGTCACCTGCCTTGATGTTCCAGGATCCTCGGCACCAGTCGTTGTCGAGAGGCTTAACAGTTACAGTCGGCAGTCAAGGCAACTTCAAGGGAGGCAGACTTGAATTGAGCCTTGTCAACCTGGGTTGCGATGAGCTGAGGCCCTGCTGAGGCCTCTGTCGTCATGTTCAGGGGCGCTTCTTCAGGGTCCTGGCGACTCAGCGCTTGGCGCTCTAGGTCAGCAGACGCGCTGCCGTCGCATCAGGCCAACCATCCATCCCAACCGCCGTGAAGTGACGCTTGCCAACGCATAGAACAGCATCTGCAGCCATATGACTCTCCTGAACGGCTTTCTATTTTCACATTTTGGCCTCTCATTTCCTTGCTTGCACCGCCGGGCTGTAAACACAGGGCTTCAGTCGTGGGCGCCTCGGTAATCCTCGCAGCGATCATCACAGCCCGTCTTGGTTTCCAAGATGACTGTCAAGTTTTCTCAATGACTGGTCAGATTTCAGAGCGCCGACAGGCTGGTGACCCTGGAGTTCGCATATTTGCCTGCCTCAGATATGTTATTGGAAGGCATATATTCCTGCCTAAGCAATCATGCGTTCGGCCTCTTGTAGTCATAATCATGCTCTTGTAAAAGCTCTATACCATTGGTTTGTCTTATTCACATGATGGTCCAGGGTATTCAAGATGGCCAGACGATGGATGTCCTGCCTGCCCTAGGGGCTCTTCTATGCCGTCCTTTGGTAAACTTGTTGATGAGTGAGTTATTTCATTTCTCAAGTGTTCATCCTTTTGATGGCAATATAAGTTGGTTCCAATTTGAGGCGTCTTTTGAGGCCAGCGATTTTTGAGGATGACATGGGCATGAAGTGAATGATGTCGTGTTTGATGTTGCATACGATGTGAGGTGGTGAGCAGTCATGTAAGAGCCCCTGACAATTGATGAATTAGGACATCTCGATCGCCTTTCGGTTCTTCGATCTTGCAGTCAAGCCTGCCTTACTGCCTCAAGAATCACCTGTCCTGCGTTGAAGATCTGGCTGCCGTCATTCAACGCACCTTAGCCCCACGAACCACTACATGCCAATTACATAGCTAGAGCTAAAGTAGCAGATCCCGGTAGACCAGGATGGAGATCATGTCAAAAATTTGATGCACCGGTAGTTGTCTGTGAACTGATGTCCATATGAATAGTTGGAGAATTGCGTTGAATATTCAGTACAACCCATATATTCAGCGTCCAGACATTCATGATTAGTATCATGCAAAATCTCCTCTTGTCCCGGCCCGCTGGTAGACAAAAAAAGGGTGAATGCGGCTTTATGACGTTTCATGGAAGTGCCCCGTCCCACTGCCAATACTGTTTCTGTACCATTGCGTCGTCCAATGCCACCGAAACGTGGACCTGATAGCATGAATAGGTACCTCAGGAATGCGGTATTATTCCAACAGTTTCGATTCGATTGTGTGTGCGATGAAAAAAAGAAGAGGGGCGTGAGGGGATTATTGCAGCTGGCAGTTGGCAATCAGACAAGCAAGCAAGCATAAAACACCGAGACTAGAGGGAGAAGAGGCTCCAAAGTGAGGTGAGTGCTAATAATTCACCTTACGAATGGTAACATCATAACCCACCTGAGCCAGCTAAAAGCTCACCTTGGGTCAAGACTGGCACCTAAAAAAAACCAAAATCTGGCCCCCGCGCGGGCCGATAAGCGATAAGAGCTCCTTCTTCACACATCATGCCCTCCACTTAACGTTAGGCTGTTAGTTGGTTGGTTCTTGGCCTCCCTGTGTGCTGCCCCTCGCTATTGTAGGTAGGTACGGATCCTGACCTCCAGCTGCGTCACCGACCGACTTCCACTGCCCGGGCCATCAAAGCTGGCGCCATAATAATTTCCCCCCTTCTCTTGACAGGAAACCTGGTGAGACCATATTCTATCAATATCATCCGTTGAAGCCGGCGCTTCTCTTCTCTTCTCCTTATCTTCCTGTAAGTATCGTGCTCTCCCCAATTGTTGTGCCCTCGTTTCTCATCATATACACTTTTAGAGCTACACTATCTGCCCCGCCGCGCTTTTTCCTTCTCCGGACGGCTACGCAATATCCCAAACTTACTTCAACTCGGTTCTGGCAAACCTTGAATCGAATCATCACTCCTACGCGTTCTTCCTATATTTTCGAAGTCACCAAAATGGCCCCCAAGAAGAAGATCGCTGTCATGACCTCGGGAGGTGACTCCCCAGGCATGAACGCTGCTGTCCGAGCTGTTGTGCGCATGTCCCTCCACATGGGTTGCGACGCCTACTGCGTCTACGAGGGATATGAGGGTTTGGTGCAGGGAGGCGACTTCATCCGACAGATGCAGTGGAACGATGTCAGAGGCTACCTCTCCGAGGGTGGTACACTTATTGGTACTGCTCGATGCATGGCTTTCTACGAGCGTCCTGGTCGGTTAACGGCCGCCAAGAACATGGTTCTTTCTGGCATTGATGCTCTGATCATCTGCGGTGGTGACGGCTCCTTGACTGGTGCTGACAAGTTCCGAGCTGAGTGGCCTTCTCTGCTGGAAGAGCTCGTTTCTAAGGGAGAGCTGTCTACAGAACAAATAGCACCTTACAAGCATCTCAACATTGTCGGTCTCGTCGGCTCCATCGACAATGATCTCACAGGAACCGATGCAACCATTGGTTGCTACTCAGCACTCGCCCGTATTTGCGAGATGGTCGATTACGTCGAAGCGACTGCATCTTCACACTCTCGTGCTTTCGTCGTCGAAGTCATGGGCCGGCATTGTGGTTGGCTGGCCCTCATGGCCGGTGTCGCAACAGGTGCAGACTTTGTCTTTATTCCTGAGAGACCTCGTGAGCATGATTGGCAGGAAGATATGAAGGTCGTTGTGCGGAGGGTAGGTCTAATTACTGAAAATAGCTCCCAATAACAGGCACTAACGACTTACAGCATCGAGACCTTGGAAAGCGCAAGACCATTGTCATTGTCGCTGAAGGAGCCCGCGACAAGGACGGAAACAAGATCGGCGCCGAAGAAATCAAGAACATCCTAGCCGACAAGAGTGAGGGCGGTCTTGCTCTTGATACACGTATTACCACCCTCGGTCACGTCCAACGAGGCGGTACTGCCGTCGCATACGACCGAATGTTGGCTACCCTGCAGGGTGTTGAAGCCGTCAAGGCTGTCCTTGAAGCTACACCAGAGACTGAGACTCCTTTCATCGCTATTAACGAGAACAAGATTGTTCGCAAGCCTCTAATGCAAGCTGTTGCCGAAACCAAAGAGCTCGCCAAGGCTGTTGACGCCAAAGACTTCGAGAAGGCCATGTCCCTTCGTGATGCCGAGTTCGCTGACCAATGGGGCTCGTATATGTTGACCACAAACGTCATGGTTGACGATTCCAAGCTGCCGGAGAAGGACGTAAGTCTGACCCAAATCTGAATTATTGTTCCCTTGCTTATAATTGACTGCTCAGCGTATGCGAATTGGCTTCATCAATGTTGGTGCCCCTGCTGGTGGCATGAACGCTGCAGTACGTGCTGCTGTTGCGTACTGTCTTTCCAAGGGCCACGAGCCTCTGGCTATTCACAACGGTTTCGCTGGTTTCGCACGACATCACGATGACAAGCCTATCGGCGCTGTCCGCCCATTCGACTGGCTCGAGGTTGACGGTTGGGCAAGCAAGGGTGGTTCCGAAATTGGTACAAATCGAGAGCTTCCTGGTGAGTCTGGCATGGAGTTGATCGCCAACCTGATCGAGGAGCACCACTTTGATGCTCTATTCCTTGTTGGTGGTTTCGAGGCCTTCCACTCCGTTTCACAAATGCGCAAGGCCAGGAAGGAATACCCTTCTCTGTGCATCCCCATGGTTATTCTCCCCGCCACCATCTCCAACAACGTTCCCGGAACCGAGTATTCTCTGGGCTCAGATACCTGCTTGAACGAGCTTGTCAACTACTGTGACAAGATCAAACAATCAGCGTCCGCTACCCGTCGTCGTGTCTTCGTTATTGAGACCCAGGGTGGTCGCTCAGGCTACATCGCTACCCTGGCTGGCCTGGATGTTGGTGCCTCCGCTGTCTACATCCCCGAGGAAGGTATCTCTCTTGAGATGCTCAACTCCGATGTCAACCACCTCAAGGAGGTTTTCAAGAAGGACAAGGGCCAGTCCCGTGCTGGACGTCTGATTCTCGTAAATGAGAAGTCCAGCAAGGTCTACAATGCTAAGCTCATTGCGGACATCATCCGTGAAGAGGCTCACGACCGGTTCGAGAGCCGAGAGAGTATTCCTGGTCATGTCCAACAGGGTGGTGTTCCTTCTGCTATGGATCGTTGCCGAGCTGTTCGTCTGGCCATCAAGTGCATCCAACATCTTGAGGGCTTTGGACGTAACGCTCACAACCACGTCAAGAAGGACCCCAAGAGTGCCTCTGTCATTGGTATCCAAGGCTCCGAGGTCGTGTTCAACGCAATGGAGGAGCTGGAGGAGCACGGCACAGATTGGCCCAACCGACGACCTGCGACTGCCCACTGGTTGGGCCTGTCAGAGGTAGTAGACATGTTAGCTGGCCGTCCTGATTACCCTAAGCCGGAGAAGAGCTTGACAGGATTGATCGCAAAGGACACAAAACGTGGTCTGTAGAGGGGCGTCATTTTTTGGTTACAAGGACATGTTCAGATTGACGTTACCTCATTTTTCTCTCACCTTTATTCTTAATGATAGCTCAGTATGAATGAAATCAGTTTTAGGCGTTCAAGCAATTATCTCTGGTATGTTGGTCTTGAATGACACTCTTATTTGTATGTTCTTTTTGTATCCCTCCATCTGTAGTGCTTTCTTGGACAAGTAGCAGAAATAGCCCAAGTAAGGAATACTGTATAGGAATTTTCGACAAATACCGAGTCTCCGTGCGCCTGTAGAAGTGTCATTACTGGATTTGATCTCATCAACGGATTGATAAGAGCTTGTGTTTCAGTCGAATCTACACCCCCCAAGCACTTCCAGCATAGTTGAAGTCGACAAGAAGTAGTAAGCAAATCCGTATTCAAGCGGTCTGCAAAGTACCTGTGCTTGAGTAAGATGCTGCCGATTGAGATACTGGACAATGAGTTGCTGCCAATGCTCCTGGACGAGTCATGAGATACATGGTCCCGGCTGTATCTATCTCAGTGTGCGAATGAGACCTTACCCTTTGTATTCTCTTCTACTGTCGGAAGGGATCATGAAGAGGAGATGGGCGCTGTGGTCCCTCCAGCCGATATCTACAAAGCCGGAAATTGTTTACAATGGCCCGGAAATCCCAGCAGCGTCAGTACTTCAGGAGGTTATTCCTTGAGTATTCTTAGATATATAAGTCGAGCTGTCTATAATTGACATCCTTATATTGGGTCAGTATAGTTTCATGGTTTGTATAGTATATAGTTCCGGAGACATTGTCACAAGATGTTGTCTACTACTTGACATTTATATATCTAGAGCACTGTAACTCGAAACCTACTGCCAGCCAACCTAGACCTTTAATAGAGAGCATTAGGCTGCACGTTTTTAGAAGTTGTTTAGCTATTCTAGATAGGTTACTATCCTTTATTTTATAGCTTAATAAGTAAGATAAGTAAGTACTATTTACTAAATCTTAAGCAGGTTATATTATTTATACTTTAAATAAGTTAAGCTAAGATTAATAAATTAAAATAAATAAATAAAAAGTAATTTAATAAATATACTAAAATATATAGCTTAATTAATAGCTTACTTATTATAATAATAACTTATATATATAATATATAGTAAAGAAAAATAAAATCGCAAAAAGAGAATCTTAAGAGATGTTTAAGATGTCTGAGAATCAAAAATACGAATTGGAAGGCATTGGGATTGCTCCCGCCAGGGCTTGAACCTGAGACCTTCGCATTACCGGATACTCGGAATGAAGTATTAGTACGACGCTCTAACCAACTGAGCTACGGAAGCCGTCCAATTCGATGACTGTGGGATTCGTAGCTGAGTATATGTTCCTGAGATACAGAGACGGATTCAGTTAGGAAGTAGTTGTTACCTAAAGCTTGGTCTAAAGTTTGATGCGTTATGCCATAAGAAGATTTTGAAGGAGGTTGACCAATGGACTCTCTAATAGTTCATTCATTTCCTCAATGTCAAGTTTCAGGAGAACAATCTAGACGAATCCAACTCGAACCAACATACCCAGTCATGAACCCTGCCTGGCACGCAAACTTGCGTGGTCTGTGCAGCAGTACTGGGTATGTCACATGTGACAGACAGCCATAGAACCATGGAAGGACGGCAGATGCTCAGCATTGATGCCTCAGCGACTCGAAAGGGCTTCGACCAGGAACTGACCCTCGGGGGCCAAGAAAACAGCGAACCTCAATACAGGTGTCATAAATAAACTCGGTACAAGTTATCCTAAGCTTAGGCTATAATACCTAAGTCTTTTTGTCATTTAAAATCAAGGTCTTGTGTTTTCTTTCCTCCCCTAGACTGATAGCTGAGGATGGCGGCTTATGGGGTTCGAGTTCGACGGCTCGTTGGGCTCTCAGTGCGACTTTGGAAGTTTGGTGCAATGTTTCTCAAGGATCTTCAGTAATTCTTTGAGACCCCAGTCCCAGTCCATGACGGGACCACTCGTTTTGAGATTCAATGCCCAACTGAGCGGAACAACGACTTGGACCTCCATCGCCGATCCCAAGGGCAATGATTTGCATGCAACTCTATGTGACAGAGATAGACTCGCGCATCTTTCGCAAAGCTCAGCACAATTGTTATCTCTCTGGCTAGAATTGATATCTGTACCTTCTTTGTCGACCTCACCGAGTTGCATCTCGAGCCTACACTTTATTCGCTGATATGGACTCGTGGCGCCGCAGGGGGGCAGTCTGAGAGCCCTGTTCTGGCTCCCATCTCGCAATGCACTGGGGCCAAGGACCAGAAAATGCCGGGGTGAGCTGCTGCACAATTGCGTCAGTAGATCTCCACACCACAGCCAGCTTTGGATGTCAAAGAAACGAGCTTTTGTTGTCGTCAAAGAAAGGGCAGAGCAAACACGGATCGATAGATACAAAATTAGGCCCAACGAATGCCCAGAATCGTACAAGGCAACGGCGATGAAATCCATAACGGAAAACGGGACTATCTTTGATGGGGCCTTGGGCAGAGACAATTTCTGGGTAGAGTTTGTCAGGCTGGTAGGTCTCATGTCCTTTTCCTGGCTGCGCTTGACCCTCCATCTGAATGCTTCGCGTGGGAGGAGGGCCCGTCTCATTGGGCCGCCATGGTAGACTCATCGTGTTTGGGGTCGTAAGGCAGGCAGACTGACTTGCTTCCGGGACTTGATGGATCATTGGACGGGGATAAGTACTGTCTGTCAGTCTGGGTATTGTGGTCATTCGTTGATGTCCACACCAGGCAAGATTCCTCTGAAGTTGTCGAGTTTACGGTCAACGTTTGGATAGAGGTTCGATCAGACTTGCTACATACTATTCGACGAAAGTGCAGCAGGCGAAAAGATCATCGTTTATGTTAGTTCTCCCGTTGCGGACCGCTGCCACCATCATCAATCTTGTACCTAACCTTGGAGCAGAAGTCCCCGCTTTGCCCACTACAAACAGCTTTTCCCATCTTGACACTGGATTGCTCAAGCAGCCCAGCCCAGCATCAGCACTGCCCATACCCAGCCCCTCCATTAACTAGAGTAAGGTCAAGGTCACGGCTGACACCCTATTGTTGGCGGGGGGTTCCCTCTCATTATTGATGTCGGATGACGACGTTCTGCTTTGCTTCCATGCTCCGTCCTTGCTCGTCTGGGGCCTGATTCTTGCGGCGCTTTGCGGCTTGCACACCATTAAACCCACCTGACACTCATAAACTCTTTTTCCCCTTTCTCTTCCATTTCTCTTGGCTACTGTTTTTCTTCTCCTCTCTTATCACCTCGAAAACATCGCATCGCATTGTTTTGGGTTTGTAGTTTGCAGCTTTGCTTCTCGCCTGGCTCGTAACAAGACCTCACCAAGTCTGAGGCTCGTCGCTGGAACCCCACCTTGTTTAAAGTGTGACGACATACCCTTTTGCAACTCTTTGTCGCAACCCAACAGCCTGTTGAATTGAGTTGGCGCCCTCAAAAGTGCACCAAAATCAGCAGCGGTATATACACATTCACAGAAAACAGCACTTCATTACACCAAAATGTCCCGTGTAAGGGCTACTGAGTTCGAGGAGAGGGATTACTACCCTGCTCCTCGACGTTCAGCTCCAGAGGGGCTTGATGAAGTCGACTATCGTCGTCGCACCGTTACCATCAGCCCTCCCCCGCGAGAGGAATCTCGCACACCTGCCTTTTTGCGAGAAGATACTCGCCGAACAGAAGCTGGTCCCATGGTCTTGCGCCAGCGTCAAGTAGAGACCATCGACCGACACCGACCCAGAAGTCCCAGCCCAGTTCGCGTTCGAGAGGAACGCATCATTCGAAGACCCCGCAGCATTTCGCCCAGCAGCCATCATTCGCACGACCATGAGCATGAGCGATCTCGCACCAGAGTTTATGAGCGAGAGCGAGTCCGAGAACCCTCTCAACCACCTAGGCGAGCTCCTTCGCCCGCCCGTGTTGTCAGATACGTTGAGCGACCAAAGTCGCCTTCTCCTCCGCCCGCCCCTCCAGTTGAGGAGCGAGAGCGCATTCGCACTCGCATCATTGAGCGTGAGAGGGCACCTTCACCCCCGC